>NC_044907.1:1860932-2160932 GCF_001633185.2 Quercus lobata | reverse complement strand
ACAATTAAAGTAAAATTGCAAAAGCTAAAATTTGTCACCCATCTGATTATTTTTGTCTAGCTGACCTTTGCTTTTCTCTAAATAAACGGCATTATTGAGTACTTATAATACAACTATTAAGAGTACTTTGTCCACCACAAAAGATTAAAAAATAAATAAAAATTAGTAAAGACTCATAGTTTAACATCTAAATTGAGCATTATAAAAAATCATGATGTGTAATAGAATAAATACCAAATTATCCAAATCATACTATGTAATAGAATAATATTATATTTTTATATGCTATATTTAATTCTTTATAACGCAATAGGATAAAATTTAACAATCAAAGACAACAAAAAAAGACAACAATTTAAAAAACAAAACTTAAATCGCATTAACCTAAAGTAGAGTTTTAAATAATATAAAAAATTATCAATCTAAAGCAAAGATACAAGAAAAATAAAAAATTCACCAAAAAAATTGAGAGAGAGAGAGAGAGACAGAGAGAGAGAGAGAGAGAGAACTTTTTTTTGGTGAGGAAAAACTATGCATAGAATGGAAGAGATAGTGACAACTTTATAGTAAGAGGGTGTGAATAAGAAGAAACAAAAATAAAGGAAGATGAAGGGAAAAAGGAAGAATGATATTAAGGTAGAGTGGAGTGGGAAGATGAAAAGGTAAAGGAAAGAGAAAGGTTGGAGAGGTAGTGGAGAGATGAAAAAGTAAGGAAGAAAGGTTGGAGAAATATAAATATTAAAAAAATAAATGTTAAAACAATTATAGGAAAATTGAAAAGAAAAAAGATAATGATGTGGATACTGATGTAGCTCAATTGGAGTGTAGTAACAATAAATGCTACGCTTCAACTTTTAGATATACTAGTCGCATACCCGCGCGTTGTGCTTGATAATTTTTTTAGGATGGTTTCATTAAATATTTTATTAATACTATAATTTTAGTTATTAACCATTGGTTTTTCATTAGTTTTTAAGTTAATAAAAACCTTAAATATACATTTTTTTACCTTTACACACACGCACACACACACATATATATAGTAAATCTTTACACATATCTTTAAGAAAACTCTATATATTCCACTTTTTTAGATGCGTAAAATTATAAACTACTACTTCATAATGATAGTGGCTAATTAATTTTATATATATATATATATATATATTTTTAGTGATCTCATTTGTAATGCTTTTTACCATTATCATATATTTACTACCTGATAATTTGCATAACAAAGACAATAAATTAATGAGAGGTAGCATTGTTCATTAGATTTTCAAAAGTATTAGTGTATGAAAATTATATAAATATATATATATATATATATATTATAAATAAGGTTAAATGAAACGTCAAAAAATGAATTTTTAAATTTTCTAACTTTATTTCTTATGTAATTTCTACTACTATCAGAGAACATATCTTTCTTAGTTATGATTAATATGGTTTCCATAGTTAGAGTTTGATTAGTTTTAAATTTAGTACTATGATTGTATTTCATTGTTGATTGTTGATTTAATTTTTTAAGTGAATTTAACGGTTTATGTTACTACACTATAAAGTTTTTAATGTTCTCCACACGGTAATCTCTATTTTATTTTTTTACTTCTCCTTACAACCTCTTTGTTTTCCAATCAACGATTACAAATTGACTTTTAGTTTTTTTTCTTTATCTACACTTTATTACTTTGTATTGGTTTTTTTTTTTATACCATATCTCTCTCTCTCTCTCTCTCTCTCTCTCCTTGGCAACCGATCGTTTCCAAAATTTGATGAGATTTCTATGAACATTAAATATGCATTATTAGTTTTTTTTTTTTTTTTTAATTTAGTGTTTCTAACTTGATTTGTTTTGTATTTCATTATTCCTTTGATGCATTGGGTGTGAGAATGAGTGTTTCCCTAGCATTACTCCACTTAATGTGGACAATTTTATTTATTTAATTTAGGCAAAATATTATATTTTAAATTTTTAAAAATAAAAAAGAGTGGAAATATAAATAATTTAATGAAATATATGGGGGTTGTGGCTGAATTTAAATGTTAAATAAAATGATATGAGAAAAAAAAAATACATAACAATAAACACTAACTTATCCAAATAATTCTATTTAATTTAATAATAGTACATTCTTATATAGTATTTTTAATTATTTATAATTCAATATGATAATATTTAACAATCAAAGTCATAAAAGATAAAAATAAATAAATAAATAAACTTAAAACACAAAACTAAATCCCATCAACCAAAATAGAGTTCTAAAGAATAAAAAACTTTATCAAGCTAAAATAGAGATGCAAGAAAAATAAAAATAAAAATCCACCAAAAAATTTAGGGAGAAAGAGTGGAAAATAACCACTTTTTTGTGAGAGAAAATTATGTAAAATATGGAAGAATGAATGACAAATTTATACTAAGAGGATGATAATAAAAAGAATCAAAATAAAGAAGGTAAAAGGAGAGAGGAAGAGTGATATCAAGGTAGAATGTTTGGGGAGATGAAAAGGTAAAGAGAAGGTGAAAGGTTGGAGAAAGTGTAAATGTTAAAAAAAAAAATATGAGTACAATTTGATGAGCACAATTTTCTTTTAATTGAATTTAAGTAAAATATTATAGTTTTTATTTTTTAAAATAAAAAGAGAGAGAAAATATAAATAATTTAATAATAAGGAGGATGTGGTTGAATTTCAATATTAAGTAAAATAGAAGAGAAGAAAAAAAAATAAGAAAAATTAAAAGATATAACAATAAACACTAAATTATCCAAATTATGCTCTGTAATGGAATACTATTTTATTTTTATCTACTATCTTTAATTTTTTATAATGTAATCAGATAAAATTTAACAATCAAAGAGCAAAATAATAATAATAATAATAAATTAAAATACAAAACTAAATCGTATCAACCTAAATTAGAGTTCTTAAACACACAAAAATTTATCAACCTAAAGCGGAGATGCAATAAAAAATAAAAATCCACCAAAACATTGAGAGAGAGAGAGAGAGAGAGAGAGAGAGAGAGAGAACCTTTTTGTGAGAGAAAACTATGCAAAGAATGGAAAAGAGTGACAAATTTATAGTAAGAGAGAAGGGATAAGAAGAGACAAATAAAGGAAGATGAAGAGAAAGATGAATAGCAATATTAAAGTAAAGGGTAGTGGGGAGATGAAAAGGTAAGGGAAGAAGAAAGGTTAAAGAAAGTGTAAATAATTAAAAAATAAGTGAATGTAAAAAAAATTATAGGAAAATTGGAAATAAAAAAAGAAATATATATAGATGTTAAAACCGACAAAGATGAATATGTAAAGTCAATAATCTATTTATATATATTTTTTTTTTGTAAAAAAAAATAGGAATAAATAATAAATAATAATTATGTGGCGAATGACGTACGTAGCGATGAGGTGGCGCAACAGGAGTTCAGTAGCAATAAATATCACGCTTCAGCTTTTAGTAATATATAGATATAGACTATTCATAAAAGAAAAAAAAGATCTTCATGGTAGTGGGTGGAAAAACACCTTAGATGCCAAGTCTCAGTCTAGGTCTTCTTCAACAATGCAAAGACTTTTGAAGAAAGCACAAGATAGAATCTGGGAAAGCGTCATTATATCAATACTGGATCTAACTTTTTTACTTGATGAATGAAGACCATTATATAAACAAATAACAGGGGAATTGAGAGATAGAGAGGAAAACTTGAATATATTAGATTAGGAGAAAACAAAACTAGAAATGAAAAAGTGTCCGAAATTTATTAACTCAATAATGTTCGTACTTAGTCTATTGATGATCGGTGATAGTTGGAAAATAGCTTTAAAAGGAATGTACTTTGCAATATTAATTTATTAAAACATTTGAGAGTATTCACGTTCATTTAAGGCATGTTTGATAGACTGTTATAAACACTATAATATAATAATTATTCATATGGTTTAGCTATTACAGAGAATATTCATTCCTTATGAATATCTATTTTTTGTTTCTCAATTTTTTTTTTCTTTAAAGTAAATAATAACTATTTCTCTCTAAGGACACATTAGGTGCACTGAATGTGGATTACAAAAGGAATGGTAATCTTTATTACTAAGAGTAAAATGTATTGTAAATGGAATAATTAAACCTATTAATTAGTTTGCTTGTAAGTTGTAATATTAGAATAAGAATTTTTCAAAAAAAAAAAAAAAAAGAGAATAAAATTTAAGATCTATTTTAGGGAATATCTCACTTTGTTAGGTTTTGAGTTTGTAATGTTGGTAAACCATGACAAAAACTAAGTCTCATTGCTTTAGAATGGTCTACATTGAAGTCCAAGACAAAAAACTCAAGTTCGGGATGAAAAAAATGAGTTACAATCTATTTCGTTTGATTGGTATTCGATCGATCGAAAGTCGCATGTCAACAAAAAATCAGCAAACGTAAAAAGCCCATAACTTGACCATTTGAAGCCCAAATCACAAGCCGTTTTTTTTCAGTATTTAAAGGACATTATAAGCTAAGCCTAGAGAGGGTTTTCAGAGTTTTTTAGAGAGATTAGAGTGCATCTTGTGCCTCTTTTGTAGATCTAGGGTTTTGTATCCAAAAAGCTCTCTCATGTCTTCTACCGGTGTTATTCTTTAAAGAATCTCAAGATCCGGTGTTGTAGAAGTTGCTGCCTTCTCTAGTCATCAAAGGTGCTGATGATCTAAACTTCAAGGGTGGTCTTGGAGTCACAAATAGGAGAGTTTGTTTTTTTTATCACAAGTATGGGTGCTTATGTTGCAAAGGCCTAATAGAGAAGGAGTCCGTGGATTCAGAGCTTGCATGTAATCGTATCAGTAAGTTCTACATGTGATAGCAATAAGATGTTAGTGGTCTAAATCTTATTGTAAACTCCGATTCTTTATAGTGGATTTGCTTTTTACCTTGAGGATAGCTAGGTTAAATCCTCCCCAGGTTTTTTACTGGTTTGGTTTTTATGAAGTGTATGACTTCTTAACCATACACGTGGTTTGTCCCTTGAAATTGAAGCAAGCACTAAAATAATTTTTGGATTTGGAAATCTTTAAAGCATTTATCAAACTACTTGATCAAATAGAGAGAAAAACAAAGAAAACATAGAAGGGAAAAAAAAAAAGATAGAGAGAATGAGAAAAGAATCATAGATATAGATATAGATCTATTGGTTGTAATAGTGTGTACTTTTTAGTTGATGAAGAAGAAAAGTGCAGGGAAAAACAACTTTATTCTATTGTATGGGAAAATAAGCCAAAGTCTTGGAAAAAAAGGATTTTTTTTTTTTTTTTTTTTTTTTATGAATGAGCAAAAATTTGAAACTTTTTTTTTCTTTCTAATATAATTAAATATATTTTTTGTAGTGCTATTTGACACAACACTTTCACAACGAAACCTAAGTGGCAAGTTGTTACATGTAGGAAAAAAGTGATCTTAGTTGTGGGTTCTAATAAAAACCAGTTACTATTTGCCACTTGTTAAATTATTGTAAAAATATTATAAAAGTAGCATTAAGATGATCTTATGCAAACTTACGTCAATTGAGTTTAAACAAAATTTAGGGCTAGGAGGTTCAAAATTTTATTTAATGAGCTAAAGAAAAGTTATTAAAAGGAATATATACATATATATATATATATATATATATATATATATATAATTATGGCCAAGTCAGGGGGTATTTGAACCCCCTGGCCTTAAGGTAAAACCGCCCTTGGTTCTAATAGGGTTGTAAACTAGTAATAACCATTCTTTAGTAGGTGTAATAATTTTTAAAATTAATATATTTTCACATAAACAAACTTTCCATATGCACATAATAATTATGTAAATAAAAAATGATCAAAAAATAATTTATCCCTCTCAAATTAATATATATATATATATATATATATATTATAATCTTAGAAATATAATTGTTTGAATAAGACATTTCTTAAAATAAATCTTAAGTTTTATTCTAATGTTACAACTCACAGCCAAACTTATGAATAAATTTAGTTATTCCATTACAACACATTTTATTCCCAGTAATAAAAATTACCATTTCAATCGTAATTCTCATTTAGTGTACCAAACACACCCAAAGGATTTAGCCAAAAAATTTCTACTATCTATTCGATGATGAGAATATTTAAAATTAAAATTAGCTAACTATTTTTAAAATGAAAATGTTAACCTCTAAACCAATTTGGAGGAAAACTCCTCTAGCTGATCTTGTGAAGGTTGCCAAATCCATCCACATGACACATGACCTATTAATTGGGTCATCAGTCATGTGCTAGTTTAAATTAATATTACATGTAGATGGTTAAATGACTTACATGTAATGACGTAGAGAAGATTCCTTTAAACTAATTCTCTATTATGTGGTAATTGAAGAGATTATTTATGCATAATTTTACTCATATATATGGCTTTGTTAATGAGTCATGTGATTTGTTTAAATAAAACACATTGATATTCTTATAAATCTCAATATAATGAATTTAAAAAATAACTCAAAACATATTTATAGTCAAATTTTATTCTTCATTTAATAACTAGTTGAAAGCCTGTGTGTTGCACGATAGTAGTCACGAACTTATCAAATATACAGTTTTTGAGAAACAATAATTAAAAAAAATTCAAAAGCACAATTGAAAGCAAAGTTTTGAAGAGTGGGTGAGAATTTCAAAGAGTGGAAGAAGAGTTTACCTTTTTGATCCAAGACTTAGCAAAGAGACCAATAGCTAAATGAGAGAGAGAGAGAGAGAGAGAGAGAGAGAGAGAGAGAGAGAGAGAGAGAGAGAGAGAGATTTGCGAGAGTTTACCTTTTGCCAACTTTATAGTTTATAGTTCAAAAAAAAAAAAAGTTCCAAATTTTGAAGTAGGTTTGCATAGTTCGTTAACATTCCTATAAAACTTTGATATCAAAAAATAAATAAAGTACCAAATAAAAATCTAGGTTATTCATGGTGGTGTATTCCAGCATCCTTCAAGATCGGCCCAGCGTGTAGTTGATCATTTGAGGGAGTATACGAATGCACAAGATGTTCTAAGTGTGCCCGATCTGATTCATGTCCCAGCACAGCAAACATGGCAGCGTCCACCGGGATCATTATTCAAGCTGAACTTCAACGGTGCTTGTTTTGATATGGTGCTGCATCGGGGTATGGGGCAGTGATTAGGATCGAAAATGGTGAAGTCATGGCTGCTATAGCTGTGAGGGGAGGTGCTGTGCATGACAATGAGGAGGTGGAAGTGATGGCTTGCCGTAAAGCGCTTGAGTTTGCCATTGATGCGGGCTTCACGGAGATTATCCTGGAAGGTGATAATGCTATGGTGATGAAGATGATTTCTCAGGCCTAACTAGACCTATCACGACTTGGTTTAATTTACGAAGACATTTGGTGCTTGGCTGCGGGTTTCAGGTCCATTTCATCTAATTGTGTTAGGCGCAATGCAAATAGTGTTGCTCATGCTTTGGCTAGATTTGCTAGATTACTTGATAATGAAATTATTTGGATGGAGGAGGATCCTCCGCCAGTGGTGGATGCGTTGTATTTGGATTCTAGTTTTCTAAATTAATGAAATTGTTTGGTTCCAGCTTCAAAAAAAAAAAATCTAGGTTATCCGAAATTTTTGAAGTTTACTAAAATAAAATTCTCGTATTAAAAAAATATATTAAAAAAAATACTATTTATAAAATTTATAAATGCTAAAGAAAAAAATCTTGTTCATTGAGAGAAATTATCAATAAATACAAATAACTAAAAAAAGAAGTTGAGAAAAACAAATAAAATAGCAGTAAAAGTATAAATTAAATCAAAAGACGTAATAATTAGGTAACAAATCCACTTGGTGTAACCAAAATTTCTAAAATCATTTACTATATAGTATTTAGTGTTATGCGCCTTAAGTCCGTGCGATGTATGACTTGATAAAAAAGTAAGTATATTTAAATTAAATCAATATTTTAATAATATAATTAAATTGAAGTTTTCACTAAAGGTCTTGTAGTTGAATTGGCACATGCTTAGGGGTCTAAGGGAAAGAGTTCAAGCTCTGGGGTTAACAGCATATTGTAATTATCTCTCTCAAAAAAAAAAAAAAAAAAAAAAAAAAAAGTTTTCTAATTTGTGAAAGAGATTTTAACTCCTAAGGTAGGTAAATTTAGATGGTTATTTAATGAGAATAACAATCAGTTTTTTAGAATTACCAAAAAATAAAATGAAGGCTATTATGGAAAATATTGATATGATGATTAATTATTTCTTATTTTATAAAAAAAATTCCACTTTCATAGCTATATACACCAACATGCATAGAAATTAGAAACACTAAAATGTTCTAAAAAATTAATTTTAAAAAAGAAAGAAATTACGGTAAAAATAATAACTTGGTTCTTAGCATGAAGCATCCTTCTGGAAAATTTACAGCCCCAAATCGCTAAACCAGTTGGAGAATCCTTCTGGAAAATCCACCAACGAAAGATACAAATAAACTATTTAAATAATGTAATACACATTACACAGATTCCTTTGTAATGCAAGAATTACCTCAGCTATTTCATAATCCATGTTTCAAACATGAAGAACTTACGAATGGCCTATATCATCTTAGCCAATTATTGTGATGAATCATAAAACTTCTTAGCGATGTAAACTTTTTTTGCACGTTACAGCTAAGAAGGCTAGAATTTTAAAAAATCAATAGTTCATACTAACATATGTCCTTTCTTTTTTACTTTTCTTTTTTGAGTGAAAGGATAGAACATTTGTCCTTTCGAAATCTCACTATAATCTAAAAACTATAAAATTTCTACAAAGCAGGTTTAGTCGTTTAGATAGACTAGATAGGCTTGAATCTTGTATGAGTAAATAGTAACCTGGATATGGACAATAATTAAATATTTAAATAGTAACCAGGGACTTTAAAGAAAAAGTGAGTAAAGATAAGGTTATTTTAAAAAGGATTAACAAAAAATAAATAAATAAAAGAAGAAAAGAAAAGGTTTGCTAGGATTAAAAGAGTGATAGAAGAGTGGTTGGCCTCATGGATAGCACATGGCTTGTATAAATTACGAAGTTAAAATAAAAATTTTAGAAAAACATAAAGGTGAGACTAGTAGATAGAGCACATGGCTTGTATAAATCAATGAGAAAGGCCAAAGGTTTCTCACTTCTCGCTGAACCCTTTTAAGGTAGACAAACTGAAAGAAAAAGAAGAAGAAGTGGAAGGAGGAAGCGAACTACAAGCACCTGAGGTGAAATTTCTGTTGCATTTTTCTTCTTCTTTATATTTTGTTTACTTTTAGACCCTTTAAAACACAACTAGATTAACCTAGTTATTTAGCCAAGTGATTAAAAAGTGCAGAAAATAAAGAACACAACAATATGATAACCCAGGAAAACTAAACCGGTAAAAAACCTGGAGAAGATTTAACCTAACTATCCTCAAGGTAAAATTGAATCCACTATGAAAGAATTGAAGTTTACACAATAGCGACTTAGACCACTAATATCCTATTGCTACCTCGAGTAGGAAACTTACTACCACAGCCCCATGATAGCTCTGAGTCCACGGACTACTTCTTTCTTGGATTCCCAACAAGTACAAGCACTCCCGCTTGTGTATCTTTAAACTCTTGAATCTGCAACTGATTTGATCACCAAGTTCTTGACATAATCTTGAATCTTGGAAACCCTAAGTATGTGTGAAGGCAACCACCTCTTGATCTCACAGAAGATTCACACACACAGTATAAAGAGCAACATAAAAACGTGGTTAGGATTTTCCCTTTTATACTTAAGACAAAACATAAAACCTTAAACGTCAAACAGGCTTGGGCTGAGTTGGAAATTTTGCAGAAAAAAAAAAAATCTACACGACTTTCGATCGATCGAGTCTAATTCTTGATCGATCAAGCCAGGCAGATTTACATAGTAAATCCTACAACAACTCGATTCCAACTTTACAAAAAAAACATATACTTTGAGAAAATCTAAACAAGACTAAAATGTTTTGATCATAGTTTGCCAACATTACAAAATGAAGTACTAATACATTAGTTTCTAATTCCTTAGAATCTAACATATTTTTTTTATTGTCAGAGTTGTTTATTATAGATGAATTGTTATGCACAATTTTACACAAGTTGAAGTTGAAAATCATGATTTTAAGTCACAGTTTCAATTAAAAATGAGATGTGTGTAAAATTGTGGGTAAGAACTTATGTGCAACAAGTATTACCCATCACAACTAGCATCTTACCACCAACCATCAATTTTTTTTTTTTTAAATAAATCATCACTAAAAGTGATTTTTTTTTTTTTTGGATTTTTTTCTTCACTTTTAAGTTTTTTTGGAAAATATTAAACTATTAAAAATTTGAATACAAAATACTTAAAAACTAAAATGACAATGAATATAATGGATGACACATCAATATTAGTTGAATAAAACTACAGTCACAAACTATTTTACAATATTTTTACAAACTAGTGATGTTGCAAATTTTTATTGGTTCTCATTTGAGCCCATTACCAACATCATTTTTTTCACTCAAGGGCAGCTTAATGCATTTGGGGGTCTAAGGTGAAAACTGAAATTGAGGCCTTTATATGTTTAAATATAATTTTTTCAAAAATAAAATATTATATAAATTCTAATATCTTTTTTTAGATGCAAAATTATTACTAATTAACATAAACCATGTAGAATTGTTTTTTAGAAATTATAGAAACACAAAAAATTGACAAAACTTTTCACATTTGTTGATGTGGTAGATTGATAGTGATAAGCAAAATAGTGATGTTAGTGGCGGACCTAGGTGAGAATTAGTAAAAGGTTGCCAACTCAACAATTGTGAAAAATGTTGTGAATTTTGTGTGTTTATTGCTCTCTTTTTTACAAGTTTTAGGTATTGAATTGTTACTGGCAAGGTTGTTAAAATCGTGATCATATGTAGGATCGCAGGAGGTAGGTAGGATCATGGATCATAGGATTGGATTGTGGATTGTAAGATCCTACCTATTTTCAAATTTGAAGCAAAAAACACATTGATAGTGTCTTTGTATATTGAATAATCATGTGAATTACGAATCTTCCATAAAAAAATAAAGATTTTGATCATATGATGTAATTTGCATATCTTACATCACTACATCTGTACTAATGAAACAAATAAATTTAAGTTTTAACACAATTTATTTAAAAAGTTCAGTGAATGTTTAATTAGAAACTAACCAAGTACCAAAATACTAGCACACTTTTTCCTTCAGCAGCAACTCTTGAACCCTCATCATCACCTAACATTGATAGCCAAATGATACAATAGTGATCACACATTCACACTATACACATATAGCTTTTTTTTTCTTTTTTTTTCTTTTTTTTTAAATCTATAAAGGAAGGCATTAGAATTGTTACTTCATTATCTTCATCAAAATTTGTACCATCATCTTTTGGTCAACACCCTTTGCTAACCACTCATCATCCGAAGACAAGTTCTTCAAACCAATTTCTTCTTTTGCACTTGATGGTTTAGGTAATTTCTCTTTTATCTTTAAGTTTTACATAACAAATACCAACTCATTCATTTTTTTTTTTTTTTAACAATTTTCTCCTTTTTGAGTGTACTTAAAGTTGTACCAACTTTAATAGAGAATTCTCAACTGGAGGATAATATACCAAGTCACTTGGTCTTACCATTCCAAATGTACTCCAATTATACACTTTCACAACCTAAAGAGCTATATGTTAAGCTCAATATTCTTATAGCAAAAATTTTCAATTCAAGAAAGTCATCTCCATATGAGTCCCACCAATTAGTTGATACATTTATGAAGTACAATATCTTAGTCTTGGGATTACAAATTACAACTTATAAAGATGAACTAAAAACTGATTTTTACATTTTGGTAGGATCGATGGAATCAGTAGGATCCCATATGATCCTACAATCCTATATGATCCTACACAATCCTACATGCGATCCTACAATTTTTACAATCCTTGTACGATTCTAAATGTTTTTGGTGAGGTAAGATCACAAAATCGTGCGATCCTACGATCTAGATGCGATTTTGACAACCATGGTTACTAGTTCTAATTTGAACCCACAACTGAAATTATTTTTTTGTCATCACTAACTGCCTGTAACAACTTGATACTTAGGATTTGTTATAAAAATGTTATGAATGTAGCATTTCTCTCTCTTTTTTCTTGTTTTACATTTGATAAAAAAAATATTATTTTATTTGTTGACTAATACTTGGGCTTAATTAATTAAAGAAATAATCATATTGGTTAAAATTTGGAGGCCTTTATTTTACTTAGAGCCTTAGGCGTCCGCATCAATTGCTTGTATAGTAGAGTCGACACTCTTTTCACTTACCAATAATGACTCACCACATAAGCAATATATAAAAGTTTTTGTAAAAATGTTTGTAGTTTTAGCATTTTCCATATTAGATTAGATAAATTCCTTCTTACTTTTTTGCTTTGTGATTAAAAAGTTGACACATCATTTATTAGATCTCTTGTAACAATAATAAATACCCTTTGTATCTCTCATATATTTAAATATAAAGTTTGGATAAAAACTTAGTTATGGTCAATAGCTACAAAATCAGTTGTACTTCACTCAAGGATTTGGATCGGGTGTGATTGCTAGGGTATTGCACCCGGTGCAATTACCCCATCCTTACTCACAAATTGTTTTTACAACTTTCACTTTTTTTATTTTGTTGCACTTTATTTACTTAATGGTTGAGATTGAAAATTGCCTTTTTCATTCTCAATCTCTGTCATTGAGAGCTATTGCATCAGGTGTAATGCTCTAGGTATTGCACCTAATCTTGTACGTTTTTAGACCCCTTAAAACACAAGTTGATTAACTTAGTTATTTAGCCAAGTGATTACTTAGGTAAATTATTCAAATCTAGGTTAACACAAGTAAATCATATCATGTAAACAATGTGGAAAATAAAGAACATAACGATAAGATAACCCAGGAAAACCAAACCGATAAAAAACCTGGGGAGGATTTAACTTAGCTATCCTCAAGGTAAAACAGATCCACTATGAAAGAATTGAAGTTTTACAATAGTGACTTAGACCACTAACATCCTATTGCTACCTCAAGTGGAAAACTTACTACCACGTGACAGCTCCGAGTCCACGAACTACTTCTTTCTTGGATTCACAACAACCACAAGTACTCCCACTTGTGTTTTTCTTTAAGCTCTTTATGCAGCAACTGAAGCGATCACCAAGCTCTTGACATCAATCTTGATCTTGATAACCGTAACTGTGTATGAAGGTAAACACCTCTAGATCTCACAAGAGATTCACACACACAGCATAAACAACAACCTGAAAACGTGGCTAGGGTTTCTCCTTTTATACTTAAGGCAAAACATAAAACCCTACACGTCATATGGGCTTGGGCTTGAGTTGGAAAATTCTACAGAAAAAATATATGCATGAGCTTCGATTGATCGAGTCTAATTTTCGATTGATCGAGTTTTTTAGATTTACACATTAAGTCCTGAAGTACACTTAATTCCAACTTTACACATAAACACACTTTGAGCAACCTAAATCTATACTGAATGTTTTGATCATGATTTGCCAACATATACATAATGAAGTTCTAATACATTAGTTCCTAATTCCTTAGAACCTAACAAATCTTAATCCCTCCACTCAATATTTTTTTATTGAATGTAAATTTTGACAAATCTATCATTAGATTACATTTTTTTTCTTATATTCACCATACTTAAAATTTTTCCAGAAAATCAAAGTCATATCATATGTTTAAATTTATAGTTTTTGTAATATAAAATTATGCATAAAAAACAAGTTTATGGGTCAAATAATAAATAACATTCAATTAACACGAAATTTGACATGCGTGTTAAGAATATAAAGAACATGCAATTTGACAGCTAGATTTTCAAAACATGTAGCCATATTAATATATTTTTTTAGTGAGAATTGTAACCATTACCTATGACTGGCCAAATGTCCTATATTTAATATTCATGTTATTCCATTTTGATGGTGTAATAAATTTTCATTTATAGTTTTTTTTTTTTTCATTCTCATTTATAGTTATATTGGAGTATGATTTTCCTTAACATCACTCATATAGCATGTTGCATCATTTTGACGGTCAAATAAATTTTCATTTATGGGTATATATATTAGCCTCTTTAAGTTGATCTACGCATGTTTAGTGGATTAAAAAAATGACGAAATTTGTCAACTAATTTGATTGTAGCCTTAGAATATAACTCCACTTATTTTATTTTATTTATTTTTTATTTTTGTATGTGAGGAATGACAAATGTTTATATTTCAAGATTAGCACGAAATTTGGCATGTGTATTATAGTGAACAAAAAAAAAAATTGTAAATCAATAGTTAGATTTTCAAAAGATGTAGACATGTTAATATTTTTACTCTAAATCTATAAATTTTGAGCAATAAATGTTACAGGTAGTACAAATTTTACTACATTGATCTCACAAATTGATGTGTCACTAGTTAGAAAGAGATAATTCAAAATTCAGTTATGAAGTTGACCACCCACCATTCACATTCATTGTCATATTCGTTTATAAGATTTATGTAGTAAAACTTGTAGCACCTTTAACATTTTCCATTTTTATATAACTAGTCTTTTTTTTTTTTTTTTGAGAAAATTTATATATATATATATATATATATATATAACTAGTTTAGACTTTAGACATATGACTCATTGACACCAACGAAGGATAAATTCCTATTTTTTTATTAGACTATTTTAGACATCTAAAAGATGACACCAATGAAGGATAAAATTCCTTTTCTAAGTGTACCGGCTACTTTTTTTAATGTATAAATAAATGTTATTTTTATAATGACTTGTAAATTGAAAATATTTAATTGTAGTCATATACCAGCTTTCCAATTCAACATTTATTTCTTTTTGGAAAATAAATTTTAGGGTAGTTACACTCCATTCCCTTAGGTTTATAGGAATGACACTTCACCCCAAACTTAAATAGAAAAAGTAATTAGGATGAAGTGCTAATATTGTTTTTGTTGTATGCAGAACCTACCAATTCAAGCCACACATCCACAAGTTCAGACCAAGAAAAACCTTGCCTTAATATATCAGCGTTCCTTAAAATGGATGAGAGGATGAAGCAATTTGTCGAAAATGGAGATATTAATGCCTTTTACCAATTAATTATAGAGGATGTAAAACTTTTGGAGCACATCGATGAGCTACCATTTGCTGATACTCCTTTACACATAGCTGCATCTACTGGGCAAATCACATTTGCCGTGGAGATGATGGGTTTAAAGCCCTTATTTGCTCATAAACTAAATCAAAATGGGTTTAGCCCTATTCACCTCACTCTACAAAATGGACATATTGAGCTGGTGCGTCAGCTTCTACAAATTGATGGGGACCTTGTTCATGTCAAAGGAAGGGAGCATCTCACTCCTTTGCATTACATAGTAGAAAGTGGTAAACACCTTGATCTATTGGAAGAACTTTTATTGATCTGTCCTGATTCTATTGTAGATGTGACAGGGCGAAACAAGACTGCTTTGCATATTGCCCTCAAATATAACAGGCTTGATGTATTTAATTTCTTAGTGACATTGGAGTAATTGTTTATGAAAATGCCAAATTGTATCAAAGAACAGTCCTGAACTAGAAGGATGATGAAGGCAATATTGTGTTGCACATTGCAGTATCAAAAAATCAATCCCAAGCTAGTTCTCTCCAATAACATCTACTAAGTATTATATCAGCAAAAAGGAAACATCTACTAAGTATTAACAAAATATGAATAATTAAAAAAACACATAAAATAACCCACCATGAATAGACTAGATGACCATTTTATTTTTTTGAACCAAAACTCATTTTTTGGGTCAAGTAAATTTCTTTCTTCTTCTTTTTTCCCCAAAATTTAAAATATATTTTAAAATGTTTAAAATTTTAGAGAGTGGTGGCCTCCCTCGTTCTATGTACAATTCTGTCACCGGCGTAATATATAAAAAATTATTATGCATTTGTATTAAGATAGGAGCAAGGACGAGACTTCACTGATTTACATTACGCAAGCTATGAGGCACTTACTTGCTTGGGGTTACAAATTTGTCAATGTAAACCATAAGAATTTAGAGGATGAAACAACATGGGATATGCTACGCCGTGCTAAAGCTAAATCGGGATATGCTATGCTATGCTAAAGCTAAATCGGGTTCATCTCTTTCTACATTTAATACGTATGCAAAGTACCAAAGGTTGCTAGTATTAAGCTATTTTCAGTTTTTGAAAACGGATTTTAAACCTGAAATGAGGAAATTATTAGAAGAAATGCGTAGTATGCTTCTGGTGGTTGCAGTACTGCCTGTAACAGTCAGCTATCAAGCGATACTCAGCCCTCCTAGTGGACTTTAGCAAGATAATGGTCTATGCAGTACCACTGAAGTAGGGAGTAGTCCTGATGGAACCATTCATCTGCCCAATACAACAATACAAGAACATAAAGCAGGTTTTATTATCCCCAATATCGACAATAAAACTCTGTTCAATACCACAGCAATGTGTAAACACAAAGCAGGTACAACCATTGCTTTCAAAGATGGCCTTTTTTAGGTGTTCCTTGTTTGTAATGCTATCACATTTCTGATCTCAAACTCATTAATTATTTTCCTCATTCTAAATGGGTACATGAAGGTCCTGTTCTTCGCACTCAATATCACCCTCTGTTTTAGCTATTCTTATGCACTCCTCGCCATAGCTAGTGATCCATATAGGGCATATACAGCGGGTATTTTGATGACTATTTCGACCTTGCTTATTTTTGTAGCATAGCTTTTTTCTTGGAAGCAATAATTAGACTCAATGCAAAACCACACAAAGAAGCAGGGACAGCCATTGGTTTGAAAGGAACCCCTTTTCTAATATTCTTGATTTACAGTAACTATTCCTAGGCTCCAGATTGGTCGAATTTTCCGGCTTTGGAAAGAGTCAGGCTAAGTGGTTTGCAGATTTAATCATGGGAGAAGAAATGATAGAAAAAAAAAATTGAGAAAAAAAATGCTGACTTTGGAGCTGTATGTATCTGTAATGTGTGTCAATTTTTATTTTTTGTTTATTTGATAATAAAATTTAGTCTATGTTTCTATGTGCATTGTTGTAGTACTTAATGTATATTGCAATAAAGTAGTGTGATTGCCTAGCATTACTTAATTTTTGAATTTATAATCAAATTTGTAAGAGTGTTTGGTTCTGAAAGCTCAAGATATTATTGGGTGCTTAAATTTCAATAAGATCATGTTTTGGAAGCATAATATCATGACCATGAAATAGTGGTTATACTTATATTATTTGCAATAATAGAATAAAGCTTTTAGAAAGGAATAAACTCTACTATGAATCAAAATAAGGTAAAACACCATTGGCCAAGTCATAATGCACAGACTTTATTATGATTGATTTTGAAAGCTCAATTAGTGTAAAAAAACTAATGCTTGTTTAGACCCCCAATTTTAAATTACAGGAGAAATTGGGCTTTTGCCCTTATTTTTTTAAAAAAAATCCAGCAATATGTTCCTATTTTGAAACTATTTAGGTCTGTGATCCTATCTTGAAACTCAATTTTCTCAAAATCGAGTTTCAATGTAAAACTCGATTTGTAGAAAATTGAGTATAGGCAATTAAACTGAAGAAAAAAAATAAAATAAAATTATGAAACTCGAGTTCATGGAGCTCGAGTTCGATTAAAAAGACCCTCCAAGCCTAATCTATCTAATATATTTGAGCCCTCTAAGCTCCAGCTACCAACGGACTTCTCGGAGTCTTCACTAGTTATTCGGATCCTGCAATACTGCCTGATTGCATTCACCAAGCCTCAATAGCTTCTTTTGGCAAATCTCCAATGCTTCCCAAGCTCCAAATCACTCTCTACACTCTGAATTGGTGTGAGTTGTGTTTGGGTACAAATCTCCTCTCAAGGTATAACAATGGGAGAGGGAAGGAGAAGAGACTACAATGATTTCTCACTAAAGGATAAGTAGCCCTCTCTCTAAAAGGTGAGTGTGTTGTAGAAACCTCTCTAGGGTTTTCTTATGAATGATCACCTTACAATTTTGTGGGTAATGAAGGTATATATAGTATGAGTGAAGGATAGAAGAGTCACACTTAAAAAAATCCAGCAGAAAGTTTCGTGGGTCACTCGTGACTTGGCCTGAGTCGCAAAGTGACTCGCGAAATACAACCTGGCACTTGACACTTCAGCTTCCAGCATGTGCTTCTCATGTGACTTTCGTGGATTGCATCACTCGTGAGCCAAGTCACAAGATCAACTTTTTGAGCAATCTTCACCAACTTAATACTAAACCCATTACAAGTAAATCCCATAAAATACAAGGAAATAAATTAATACAACACTTTTTGTCAGGAAATAAAGCCAACAAAAATGTTATGTGAAAAACCATAACTTAACAGATTTCAACCTCTAATAAGTATCCATACACGTCTATTCTTCAAAACAAGTGACAAACGGAACAAATAGTAATTGTCATCAGAAGGAAGTGGCATGGTTCTAGCTTGGTCTGTTCAGGACTTTGACTTTGTTGAATGCAGCCTTCCTTGTTATTTAGTGTAGGGGTATGCATTCAGTTATAGTACTCCCAAGCAACAAAGTAGTGTCTTATTTATGTTCTGGAATGGGAACTCTAGCTGGTCCATGGGCATGGAGGTAGTTGTACTAATGTTGAACAGACAGTACATGCCTTCTTAGAGCAGCAGAGGCGTTGGAAATTACAATGCAAGATTAATGAAGGGTGCTAGTAGAGGCCATTGGGGCGATAGTGTCAGAATTGCATGAAATTTGGCAGGATGAAGGGAAACAACATTCTAATCCAAACTTAAGAAAATATCTTGAGTGTCACCTAAATTTAGGCAAATTTCTTCTTAAAGGCCTTGAAAACAGTATTTTTGCTATTTATAGTAATATTTGTTTTTCCTTAATAACTTTTAGTTTAAAATTTAAAATAAGATCCTGTCTATTTTGGAATTACCCTTAAGGTCAGTAGTTTATGATTTTGCATTAAACTCAAATTTTCCCTTTTTGGTAAATTTTGGTATTTTGTCACTTAATCATGTAATTAGTGCGAATTAGGGTTTCAAAAAATTCCTAATTGTCCTAGGGTTTTACTTTCTTAGTATTTATATGTTTTATAGCCGTTAAAGGCATATCAAATTATTATTAATGAAATACAGACTTTTTGTTGAATTCTTTATCTAGTTGATTCTAGTTTATCACCTTGTGCATTTAAGGAACCCTTCGTGGATTTGAGGTTTACTACCTAGAAACTAATAGTTTAGTTTCTATCCATCAAAGAGAGCATCATGTGTGCTTTCTTCAGGCTTCCACGACATTAGTGTTGGACTTTCAATTATTATTGTTAAAGAAGCAGATGAAAAATGTGTAGATTGGACAAACTCATTTTAGCTAAACCATTAGTGCTTCCAAGTCTTACATGAATAGTTGGAAAAATTGTAAAGTTTTGATTTACAATTATGTTTTATGTTAGATTTATTCCATGACAAAAAGTATTGTAATTGCAATAAATTATTTCCTTGTATTTTGTGGGATTTTATTGTATTGGGTTTAGTATTAAGTTAGTGAAGAATCAAGTATGAAATGAAGCTCAGTGTAGTTTTGCAACTAGCTTACAAGAAGTTTGTAAGAAAGCTTCCTGCGAAAAGGGCACGTGAGAAGCACATGCTGGAAGCTGAAGAGTCAAGTAACAAGCTGCATATCGTGAATACTTCGCAAGACAGGCCATCTCGCGATGTACCTACGAAACTCTTTGCTTGAAGGATTTTAAGTGTGACTTTCTTACCCTTCACCCATATTATATATACCCTCATTACCCACAAAAGTAAAGAAGACCAATTCAGAGAGAAAACCTTAGATAGGTTTCTACAACACAACACACACCTTTTAAAGAGAGAGCTGCTCATCCAAGTGAGAAATCATTGTAGTATCTTCTCCTTCCCTCTCCCATTGTTATACCTTTAGAGGAGATTTGTACCCAAACACAACTCACACCTATTCAAAGTGTAGAGAGTGTTTTGGAGTTTGAGAAGCTTGGGGATTTGCCAAAAGAAGTCGGTGAGGCTTGGCGGATGCAATCGGGCGGTATTGCAGGATCTGAAAAACTAGTGAAGACAAAACTTTGAGAAGTCCGTTGGTAGCAGGAACTTGGAGGGCTTAAGTACGTTGGATAGACTAGGCTTGGAGGGTCTTTTGTTATTCGTGTACTCACTAGTGGATCAATTTTGACTTGGAGGATTGCGGAGAGGTTTTTTGCCGAGTTCTTCAGTTTCTTCTTCAATAATACGTCTTGTTGTTATCTTGTATTTGCATCTCTCTTCGCTTACTCTTTAAGCTTTATATTTATTGTTGCTTGCTTGCTTATGGCTTAAAGAGTAGATCCAGTGATTGCGCTTCATTTACTCTTGTTTTGCACTTAGATAAACTAGAGTAAAAGCAATTAAGCCTTAATTTAAAATTTGGGGGTCTAAATCCGAGTTTTCAAAAACAAATAAAGCTCTTTAGTCCTTTTTTTTTTCCCAAACATTTTGTTTTGTACTTCTGGAACAAGAAACAAGAAAAGAAAATCCATTGCTGTCTAAGCAATGGAAACATAAAAAGCCATTCAGCTGAATATCCCTTGTTATGGGCAATGTGTTCTGACACTGTTCACTGAACTTGTCTTTGGTTTTGTTAACTAAAAAATTAGTCATATGATTATGAAGTGGTTCACTTGTAAGGCTGAAAATGAGCCACGTTCGTGTATAAATATTTGTACTTGCTCAAACAGTAAAAGAGTATAAATTAGTAGTCCTTGTTTTGCTGCAGAAAATTGCAGCTTCTTTCTCTACTAAAAAATGCTAGTTTGTCGCAACCTTGAAGAAATCTTTGTGCATGTTATCTGCTAGAATATACAGCCTAGCATTAGTTTTTTCCCTTTCCAAATGAAACTCCCTGTCAAGCATCATTTTAAATTACAATTTCTGTCTCCTAGTACTTCAACTAGCCAATTGATAACACTTAAGCAATCAAGCCCGTGTAGGCTTTAAGAAATTGGAGGATTGTATAAGTAGAAACTAAGGATATTACTTAGTACCTTGCTTAATGAACAGTACTATATAGAGGGAACCTATATATAGAGAGGCCAATCAACTTAGGAGTACTAGTAGTACAATACAACTACACAGGTTGCACGGTGCAGTGCAATAGTATAAGAGAGTACAAATATCACTACAGTAGGCCCAAGAGTGGGCGTGGGGCTGATACTTCTCAATGACAAGGTGGAACATGAGAGATCAACTTCATTTTGGATACGAGATCATGGAAATGAAAAGGAGGGTGTGACTTTGTGAAAAAGTTTGTAGGGTGATCATGAGATGGAACAGAGTAGAATTGGAGGGTGCCCTGGAGGAGATGATGAAGAAGATCACAATCAATATTGTTATGCTTGGTCCATTAGAGGATGGAATTGATACAGCCAATCTAAATGGAACTTTTGTTGTCATGGTATATATAGGAGCAGTAGAAGCAAGAGGACCCCAAATCCCGAAAAAGCCAACGTAACCAGAGGAGCTCCTAGCTAGTCTCACCTAGAGCACAATATTCAGGCTCAGCAAACGTAGGATGACTGAAAATCCCACCTAGGATGACTGAAAACCAGGTTCAAATGTTGAACTGTAGAGGAAAGGACAAGGAGGTGTAGAAATCTCATGAATGCCTTCTAGTATATGAATGACTTCCCTCATGGAAGGCCTTGATGATGGCACATCCTGGATACACCAAATTGCCACCATCACTAATTTCTTCTCCCACTTTATGATGTCGCGTAAGCCTAAAGAAAGCACACTTGATGCTCTCTTGATGGAACAAACACTAAATTGTTAGTTCCTGATAGTAAACCTCGAATCCACAAGGGGTTTCCTTGAATCCACAAGGAGAAGAAAACTAGAGTCCACTAGAGAAATAATTTGACAAAAGTCTGTGTTTATTGATAATAGTCTAATTTGCCTCTAATGGCTACAAAACATATAAATACTGAGAAAAAAACATCTAAAACCCTAACTCGCACGAATTACGCAATTAGGTGACAAAAATACCAAAATTTACCAAAAATGACAAAATTGAGTTAAATGCAGAATCATAAACTATTGACCTTAAGGGTTGTCCCAAAATAGACGAGACCTTATTCTGACTTTAAAACTAAAAGTTATTAAGGAAAAACAAATATTACTACAAATAGTAAAAACACTGTTTTGGGGTCTTAATGACGGAATTTGCCTAAATTTTGGCGACGTTCATAAATGAGTCTAGATCAGAATGCCGTTTCCCTTCAACCTGCCAAATTTCATGTAATTCTAACACTGTCACCCTGATGGCCTCTATTGGCACCCTCTTTTGATCTTGCATTGTGACTTCTGACACCCCTGCTTCTCTAGGAAGACATGCGCTGTTTGTTCTACATCACTTTAGATCACTAAGAGCCTCCTCATCATTTCTACCAATCTTTCCACTTTACCTTGATAGTAACATTCACAAGCCCATTCCGTTAGAATTGCTGCCCTCTCCATCTCAATTTTCTCACACCTCCTGCAACAAGTGATCTCCAACAACATGACTTGGAAACTATAAACATCCACCTTAATTGTGACGGGTGTGTTCTTGAACCACTCTAGTGCAACATAGCCTTTAGCCCCCCTGATGCTAGTGAGAGTTCAAGATAGGTTTTATGTCCCAATGAATGATTTGGGAGTTACATTCTTCATGCAAGTACATTAGTCCTCTAGTAACTCTTTATGCAATCTGCATTTTTTGTTGCCAAATAAACTTGTACACTAAAAGTCGGTCTTCACAGTCAACACAGTAGCCGAATAACCAAACTAGATTCTTATGGTGAGTTTGGCCAATCAATCACTTCGGTTTTAAATTCCCTCTCATCTTCCCTCACCATCTTTTCTAGCTTCTTTGAGTGTTATAACTTGATGCTAATACCCCTTTATAAACGTTGCCAAAATAACCCTTACCCAATTCTTCTTTGAACCCACCAATGACTTCTTCAAGATCTTTACATGTAAATGTTACATCTGTCTTGCTATTTGGTCCACTGATGAGTGACCGAGTCCTAATCGAACTCTTGTTATTGGATTGCTTTCAAACCATTACCCAGCGGTATTACCAAAAGGCAAACTAAAATATCAATTACACATAGGAACACATAAATTTACGTGAACAACTCTTTATCTTTAAAGGAAAAAACCATGAGAAAAATTCCACATCAATACACTATTATAAAATCAATTACAATATCCTCTCAAGTTTATGCCTAACTTTGAGATTCACATGAAATTTAATAATCTCTCTTTAGGAATTAGCTTTTCCAAGTCACATTTGGAATTTGAAGAAATTTCCCAACATTTACTTGGATTTTTTTTTTTTTTTTTTTTTTATCAATTTGGAAACTTAGTTGGGAATATGAGACTATAGGCCTCCAAGATTCATAGCAATTTTATCTCTTTGGTGAAAGCATATAGGCTAGGGCTTTGAATCTTTTCTTCTTCTTTTTTCATTCCTTAATGAATTTATTTATTGATTGAAAGAAAATGAATTATCTTCTTCAAACTTTTTCTGTTAGGTTCTAAATATTTAGGATTAAATGTTTAGAAACTAAATTGTTGTATGTTAGTATACTGAGAACAAAAACTAGTAGAGTATTAGATCTTAGGGTCGTTGAAAAAGTTTAAACATTGCTCAATGTTGGGAAATTTAGACCCCGGTTGATAGAATTAACGAGTATCATGTCAAAATCATGCAATGGAAAAATATGATAACCCAGTATACTAACATGTCAAAATCATGCATGATTTTTCCATTGCATGATTTTGACAAGATATGATAACCCAGGAAAACCAATGAAACAAACTAGTTTCACAATAAAAAACCTGGGGGGAAACCTTCCCGAAAAGCAATTCACTATAGTATAGTAAAGAAAAGTTTCATATCTAGTACAAAACCTTTGTCCCTAGACTCTACAATCCCCGTAGATGAACTCACAGCAGAAACCTTCTACCGCTTCAAAACCTCTGAACTCTTCAATATATAAACACCACCCTTTTTGCAAGGATCCTAGTACGTGACTAACCAATGATGCACGGCTCTTAGTACGTGACTAACACACCAACTAGAAGAAGATGTTGGCTGCAAAGTTCTTCACTTCATCAACAATGAAGATCAAGAAGCACTTGGTTACAAACCCTAAGGCACAAAGACGCAGTAGCTTCTTTCAAAGAGAATAAGGCATCAGTCACATTTTGCATATGTTCTCCTTGTATTCTCTTATGTGAAGGCCTCTAAAATAAGCCTTATATATGTCTAGGTTTGTGAGGAAAGAAACCCTACACATACATGTCAACATGGGCCGAAAATCAGATCTGGAAATCTGAATTTCATAATTCTCGATTGACCTAGGAGGTGTCAAGCAGGTGTCGAGGGGACAGAAATTTGCTCGATCGATCGACCTAGCTATCGAGAGGTGTCAAGATTATGATAAGAAGCAATTGAAGAGCTCAACAGATAAGCCAGGTGTCGAGAGGTGTCGAGCAGTTATCGAGCTTTAAAATTCAGCACTTTCTCACTTGATTCTTGGACAAACTTGCATGACTTTAACACTTGAACTTGAAACAATGTTTCTTGATGTATTAAACACATACTAGATCTATCCAAATACAAGTAAAGTGCGTTTTGTTAAAGGATAAGCCAATTACATAAAATAGTGACTTATGCTCCTAACAAGTAAATCACATATGTCCTAACACTCAAGATGATACAAGTCAAGATTCAAGAACATACAAGTTATATAAAGAAGAATTGTAAATCTGCCTGGCTTGACCGATCAAGAGAGAGCTTCGATCGATAGTGACACGGATTCTACAGATTTTAAATCAGACCCAAAAGTCAGTGAAACGTTTAGGGTTTGAGTTCAACACTACTAGGCATAAAAAGGAAACCTAACACACATTTTTCAAGTCTTGTAAGTTACTCTAGCGAGATCTGTGAGATTCTGTAACATTCTAACTCAACAAGCATCTATCGGAAAGAAGATCCATACACAAGTACTAGGAGATAAGTTGTTGTAACAAGATCAACTACTATTAATAATCTAAACTTTTGAGTGGAGATCTCAAAGTTACAAACTGGAGTGTTTGTGTGCAACAGATTCATAATAGAAGAGTCCTTGGATTTGTAGCTATGCGTGGTCACATAAGTACTACAAGAGATAACATTAAATTTAGGGTTAAATCTATTGTAAAAACTCCCATTCTATTAGTGAATTGTTGCCTTGTGGATTGTTTAGGTTAAATCCCCTTTAGGTTTTTTACCTTGAAACTAGATAGTTTTATTGGTTTTCATAGGTCATCATATCATTGTGTTCTTTACTTTTCCTCTGTTTATGATATGATTGATGTGTGTTTAACCTAGATCTGAATAATTAACCTAAATAACAACTTGGCTAATATATTAAGTTAAACAAACTAAGTTTTCAGGGGTCTAAAATTTAAAATTTTCCTTTTTTAATATTAGTATTTTAAAAAAAAAAATCACATGGCGAGGTAAGTGGAAAGACACCATAAATGTGAAGTTTTTGCCTGTCGTGGTCTAGGTTTTCTTAAATAATGCAAATTTTATAGTGAAAAATACTTTAGATACAAAATTATGAGTATGAAACACTTTCCAAGAAGGCACTTATGACTTGGGAAAGCACAATTGATGCAAGTCTTTGGCCCTTTATTGAATAGAGGTCATTTTTTAAGAACATACTAGATAGGGATTAGGAAAGCACCATTGATGCCAAAGACTTTGGCAGCGTCATTTTGAGTTTAGATTTTGTTAAATAATGCAACGCTCATAATGCCATTAGTATGGGCTGGCTAGTTGTCACTAAGCTTTTTCGAAGAAAGTGACCGTAAAGTATATATTCATCAAAAGGATATGAATTATCTTCTTCCACCTTTTTATTTTATATTACTAAATTAGAAAAAGATTTTCATGGTATTGGGGTGGAAAGATGGTATGGATGCATGCCAAGTCGTCTAGGCCTTCTTAAGTCTTAACTAAAGCAAAAACTTTCGAATTTCGATGAAAGCACAAGACACGTTCTGGAGAAACCTCCATTTTATCAGCAATGGATGTAACTTTTTGCTTGTTGATGTGTTGTGTGTCTTAACTAATGCAAAAACTTTTGTGCGTCTTATCTGCTGGACCAATATGGTTTCAACTTGGAGGCCTAATGACCTATCCTTATCTCATGTATTCATAACAGTTTTATCTCTTTGGTGAAAGTATATAGGCTAAGCCTTTGAATTTTTTTTCATTCTTTAATGAAATTCTTTATTGATCGAAAGAAAAGGAATTATCCCCTTCAAACCTTTTTATAAAAAAAAGATATTAGTATTGAAAAAATTTTGATAGTGGTGAGTCAGTGGCGGCTCTAGAAATTTTGTTTAAGGGGATTATTAAGAAACTTAAATTAAAAAATTTTTAATAAAAAAAGAACTTGAATATATTGAGTTATTGATAAAAAAAAAAATTACAATTTCTTTTTACAAGTTTTCAAATTTTGAATTGTTGCATGATAGTTCATTATGAATATTTATTGACAATCTGGGTAGCTATGACCATTTTATTTTGTTAAGTTTGTATAATATTTTTATTTTTGGGTATAACTTACCTCCAGTACTTTTTTAATTAGACGTGTAATTTTATTTTAAATACACAATAGCAAGTGATATTGGATTTTTTCTCCACCTTTTTTATTTAGTTAGTAGATGATGTGACAATTTCTTATTAAAAGAAAAAGAAATTTCAGTTAAAAAAGTACTCGAAGTAAGTCAAACCTTTTATTTTTATACAGTTATTGTTATCTATTTGTCATTGTTTTCATAAAAATATTTTAAACTAAATGACTAAACTCAACTCATTAGCTTTGTATCAATTATTGACACACGCAACCACACGCATTCATACATGGAATAATACAATATTAAGTGTCTACTTAACCAATCAAATGCTTGAACAATTACTAACTTTACAATTTTTTTCTTGAATTTTTCTAACTTTATAACATAAAGCTATTATAACATGATATCAATAGACACACATGTAACAAACTCTCTCTATTTCCTAATTATTAAATTATATAAAGTTATATTATATTTATATGTACACACAAACATCCACACACATTATTATTCACACAAATAACATTATAACAAAAGGTAATACACACATTCAATATTAGACACACTCACACATTTTAAGGATAAATTAATTAAAGTACTCCCTCCATCCCACTTTGTTTGTCCTCTATTCCATTTTAGGATGTCCCAAAATATTGTCCTGTTTCTAAAAATAAAAGTCATTAATTTACTAATGTTCCTATTATACCCCTATTTTATTAATAATTCAATTTTTTGATAAATTTATTTAAGGATAGTTTTGGAAACTTATACAATTTTAAAAGATAGACAAGACAATAAATGATGTTCCCTTAAAAAGTTTGATTTTTCAAACAGGACAAACAAAATGGGACGGAGGGAGTATTAAGCTTCAAAATATATTATACACACACATATATATATATTGAAGTTTTGAAACCATGGATACACACACACACACACACACACATATATATATATATATATATATATATTTGAAGTTTTGAAACCATGGATGTGAAGTTTGACTGTCGTGGGACTAAATGTTCTTAAATAATGCAAAGTTCATAATGTTGGTGATATGGATTAGTGTTCACTGTTCACTATGAAGCACATTCCAAGAAAGCACTTATTACAAGTTGAGAAAGCACAAAAATGGCGCCATTGACTCAAGGTTATTGAGAAAGCACTTATTACAAGTCGAGAAAGCATTTTTCACTATAATGCAAAGTCTTAGGCCTTTCGTTGAATCAAGGTCATATAAGTAGTCCAAAGCTCATGATATTATTAGTGCATTTGAGCTAGTCATCAGTCATCACTATATATGTAGTGCAAAGCTAATGATATTATTAGTGCATTTGAGCTAGTCATCAGTCATCACTATTAAACATTTTCTAAGAAGGTGCTAGATAGGGATTAGGAAAGCGCCATTGACGCCAGAGATTTTGGCCCAGTCTTTTTGAGTTTATAGGTTTTGTTAAATAATACCATTAGTATGGGCTGGTCGCCAATTATTGCAGGTTCCAAGAAAGTACTAATACTAATATTTTACGCAATTTGAAAAGCACCATCGACCATTGACTTCAAGTCTTCTTGTGTAGGACCTAATTTCAAAAAGTAGAGAAAAAAGACCAATTATAAGAGTTAATTACTTAAAAGTACTTATTCATCAAACAAAATGAATTATCTTCTTCTACTTGTTATTTTATATTAGTAAAATATAAATATATTTTCATGGTAGTGGGTGGAAATACACCTTGGATACCAAGTCTTAGTCTATGTCTTCTTCAACAATGAAAGGACTTCAAAGAAAGCACAAGATAGAACCTGGGAAAGTGTCATTATATTAGTATTGGATGTAACTCTTTTACGTGATGAATGAAGACTATTATATAAAAGTTCAAATTTGAAAAAGATGGAGTGTAAAATTAATGTTTTTCACTATCCAATAAGAGATTACTGCATCAGCATTTAACTTAAAATTCAATACATCTTACCATACTTAATAACATCTTAATAAACTCTCAATTTGGTTGGATTTATATATGAGTATTAGAATTGTTTGAGTGTAGTTGTGTTTATTCTTAAATATGTGACAAGATGGTGTGGTATATTGGGACTAGAGGGATAAAACATGTTTTTTACATCACATCCTTGCAGAATTTAATCCCATAGCTCATTATATATATATATATATATATATATATATATGTATATATATAAAGGGAATTGAGAGAGAGGGGAAACTTGAATATATAAGAACAGGGAAAAACAAAACTAGAAATGAAAAATGTCTGAAATTTATTAACTCGATAATATTCGTAATTAGTATTCATGTCTGTTGATGTTTGGTGATAATTGGAAAATAGCTTTAAAAGGAACGCACTTTGCATTATTAATTTATTAAAACAATTGAAAGTATTTGCATTCATTTAGGATTTAGCCAAAAGTTTTCTACTATTCTACAATATGAATCTATTTATAAAATAAAAAATGACAAAATTTAGTTGCAAAATTAGTTGTAGCCTAAGGCTACAACCTTACTTAATAAAATAAACATTACTAAATATTTTGAAAATTTCACTGTTGAATTGCATATTCTTTATACTCTTAATACACATGTCAAATTTTGTATCAATCAGATATTATTTACCATATGATCTATAAGTTTATATTTTATGCATAATTTTTAATTACAAAAACTAGCAATTTAAACAATTTATTTATGGTATAGCCATTAATCTTTAATTTTCTAGAAATTTGGCAAGTACAGAAGATATAAGAAGAAGATGTAATCTAATGGTGGAATCCTCAAAATTCATCTCCATTATCTTTTCCATTGATACTAATCGTACTTCCTGAAAAAATAGCCAGCCCAATAGTAGGGGCTAACGAAATTAAAAAAACTAAAACACCAAAATTCAAAAAGGATTTAAAGGAGAAAGAGAGCAAAGTAAGGTTATTTTAAAAAAGGATTAAAGAGAGAGAGAAGAAAAGGCTTTACTGTATTAAGAAAGAGAGAAGAATGGTTGGCCTATGGATGGGGTTCACGAGGTCAAAATAAATAAATAAATAGAAAAATATAGAGGTAACGTAGAGTGGTAGTGGAGAGCCATCCTATAAAGTAACGCCGCCCTTGCATGGTCTTGATGTAGGTCTTCTTAAATAATACGGTGTTCATAATGTCATTGGCGACTCCAAAAAATTTTTTCAGAGTGTTCCTCAACAAGTATAAATTACATAATCTAATAAAAAAATCATAACCAAGCAATCATTCATCCACTGATCTCCCATTCGATTGCGCAAATCATTCTTTATATATTTCATTGCTGAAAATCTTCTTTCTGCTGTTGCAGTAGCAACATGAAGGGTCAAAACTAACTTCACAAGCAAATAGACTAATGGATAAGTCTCATGCTTCCTTGTGCTCACTAACTTTTCAGCAAGTTCACTGACTCCTTGAAACTCTAAAAAGAAGTTATTATTGCGCATATAAAAAATGTAATTCTGAAGTTGAGAGTTAAGTGCCAAAATATCTGGGATTTGTTTACAATTATAGCACCCATTCTGTATTTTTTTTTTTTTTTTTTTTGTGGCAAAGGACATGTTAAGGTACAAACACCACTTATCTAAAATTGGACATGTGCTATAAAAGGCACTCAACACCAACTTCAGCCGCTGTTTTTTTTTTTTTTTTTTTTTTTTTTTTTTTTTTTTAAGAAACAAACACACACAAGGAAGAGGGAAAGGGGTTATAACACAAAAGCATGGCACAACTTCACCCGCGATTGAAAATACAAATTAAACAGTGAAATCTCTTATAGTATTAGAATTTGTTGACACCATTCTCTTTCTTCCAGCTTGGTGTTAGAAATCTCTTAACTGAAAAGGTTGAATCATGAATGTTATACACCTTCCCCAAACTACCCTTGACCAAAAAGTAAAAACTCAAGTTTTTTAGACTTAAAAAGAAAGCCCACAAATGTAAATATCTACTCCAAACCCCAACAACATCACACAACCAAAACTCTCAACATCTCAATTTATTATCCTATGAAAAAAAAAACCACTCAATTTATTACAGATACCACCATTAAGACAAAACTAAACCCAAACAGACATACACACATTTTTCTCTGTTTGAAACTTACAATTGACTATACTCTGAATACAAACAAACATTGCAGATCACATCTGTTGGGTTTGGAAATCAATTAATCAAACAATAGACAGTCACTCTCTCTTCCTTACAAAAAGTCCTATCCGTAGGGGCGTTGATGACAACGACGTGAAGGGGCAAGCGAGTGATCTAATGATTCCGATCTCCGTCTGTTGCTCGGAGCGAGCGATCCGATCCGGCGATCTAAAGCGGCGTTGCAGCAAGCGAGCAAGCGATCAGCGATCCGATATCAAGTAGCATTGCAGCAAGCGAGCAATCCGATCTCAAGCGACGACGACATTGAAAAGAACCCGTTGCTCTGTTTTTAGGTTTGGATTGGATTTTAGTGATTTTTTTTTTTTTTGATAAAGCCTTTAGTGATTTCAGATTTAGATTTAAGGACTGAGGCGTTGCTCTATTTTTTTTTTTTTTTTTTTTTTTGGAGAATCCATGGGTTTGCTATGTTGGGCTTGCCGTGGGCCCTGTTACAATTTTTTTTTTTTTTTTTTTTTGCTTGAAAGTAGAACATATAAATTTTTTATTTTTTTTAATAATTTGAGAGTGTTCCTAATTCTGTGATTGAGGGTGTTCCTCATACGGTGGAAATGTAAAAATTTTAAAAAAAAAAAATCAAGATTTTTTTTTCAGGTCCGGGTGTTCCAACACCCTAAGTTGTAAGTGGCATCGCCACTACATAATGCAGTAATATGAATGGTGTTCACTTTTCACTGTGAGGCACTTTCCGAGAAAGCACTTATAAGTTGAGAAAGCACAAAAAGTAGCTATGTGTTAGTCTGGTGCTTACATGAACACACTTACCTAAAGGATGATAAATGCTCTAAATTGTGTGAAAACACAAGAGCTGTTCAGACACCAAGATAAAAATTACAACTCGATAAATTTTACTCTAACTTATACTAAGTGTGGAAAAGAGTAAAAGTAAATGGATGAACAAATAAACTACTCTAAGTCATAAACAATATAACACAGTAGTAATATGAAAGCTAAAAGAGTAGGGAAGAAGGATGCAAACACAAGATAACACTCCAATGTGTTATTGAAGAGGAAACCGAAGAACTCGACAAAAAACCTCTCTGCTGCCCTCCAAGCGGTAATCGATCCCCTAGACAATCAGTTGGGATACATGGGTTAGCAAGAAACCCTTCAAGTCTAATTTACTCGATGTACGTAAGCCCTCCAAGCTCCTACTCCAACAAAGCTACTCAGAACCATATCTTGTCTAGCTTTCTAGATCCCGCAACAAACACCATGTTGCATCTACCATCCTAGGCTTCTTCCAATGCTTCCCAGTAACACCAAATTCTCACTTGACACTCTGAAAGGATGTGGTAATTGTTTGGAATATCAACCTCTCAATGATATGGAAATTGAGAGGTAGGAGTTGAGAAAATCCATAAGCAAATGTGTAGAGATATGTGGGTATAGCAATCTCTAACTCTCAAGGATTTTGGCTAGGGTTTTCTCTCAAAAGCACTCCTAAACAATTGTGGGTAATGTGGATATATATAGTGTGGGTACAGAAAGTGTGTATCAGATAGTACAGACTGGCAAAACAAAATGTTTCATGGGTGTCTCGCTGGAAGGCCTTACCCATGAGATACTCGCGAAACACAACTGTCTCCATCTGTCCTAACTCTTCGCGTTCCAATCATGTGCAAGGCACATGCATCATTTCGTGGGATGCTTAGTCGCGAGTTACCCGTGAAAATCCTTTTGTCTTCAATAGCTTGAGTCTTCACACTCTCTCTCTATCACACAACCCTTACAATTAAATCCCACAATAAATATAGCGTACAACAGATTGAATGAAATTACAATCAAATTTGGCACGGAATAAAGCCAACAAAACACATAATTGTAAATTACAACTTTACAAATAAAAACAAAAGGCATCATCGACCCTTAACTTTAGGCTTCTTAAGTAGGACCTAATATAAAATGGAAAAAGATTTTCATGGTAGTGGGTGGAAAGAAGTCTTGGATGCCAAGACCCTTGACTTTAGGTCTTCTTCAACAATGCTTAGACTTTCGAAGAAAGCACAAGAAAGAATCTAAGAAAGTGCCATTATATGGTCATTTTTTTTAGAAAATATTCAAATTATACATGGTTTTAGTTTACATATTTTTTAAATCATACCTTTCAAAAATATGTAATGGTTTTCCATTATATAAATAAATAAATATATATATATATATATATATATATATATGTATGTATGTATGTATGTATGATTTAGAATTTAATTGATTTTAGAAATTTGTGATTTTTGCACCCAATAATTCACTTGTCACAAAAATTAAAATTTTAGATGAACACATGATGGAAAATTAGACTCCAATTGAAAGCCAGTTTAGAATCTAATTGGATTTGGACTCTTTAATTTTTACACTTAATAATTCACTTGGCACAAAATTATAAATTAAATGGGACACGTGGTGCAAAATTAAAAATCCAATTAAAATCTAATTATATTTTTTTCTAAGATTTGGTTATTAATATATACTAACTTGTAACCCCATGCATATGCATGAATACACTTAAAGATATACAATAAGATGCATAATATAATTTATATATATATAATTTAAATACTACTGATAGTTATTTTTATATTTTTCTAACTCTTTAAAAACTTTTGTAAGGATATTATTAGGTATAAAATGTAAATTGTCCATTTTTATTATTATTGTGAAGCACTTTTTTTTTTTTTTTTTTTACAATTCATTTATTCTAGACTTTTTAGTTTTTGAACTTGATAACTCACTTTGATGAATATTTATGATGTGATCTCACATTTGATTCTAAATTAAGAAATAAAATTCTTTAAGAATAAATAATTTAAGACAGATGGCACAAAATTGGAACTCTAATTTGGAATTTTAATCTTAGTTTTTCTCAACTTCACCTATTATCTATATATAAAATAATAGGTGAAGCAGAGAGAGTGTGAAATTGAATTCCAAATTAGAACTCTAATTTTGTGCCATGTGTCTAGAATCTGAAATTGAAGTTGAATTTTGCATCATGTGGTTAAATGTATGTGGGCTCATTCTCATTAAAACCACTTCTATGTATCGGGTCAAGTGAGTTACTGTGCTAATTAAGGTTTTTTCTTGATTTTGTAGTCAAATGTGAAAACCAAAGAGATTAATATCGGTAATAAAAACTTGGTTTCGGTACATTGCATAATTTCCAAAAAGATAGCAAAGCCTAGAGTTTGCATCTTTGTTATAAATTGCTTACAAAGTTTGCATCTTTACATTTGCACTGAGTTTCGGATTAAAGTGCTTTTGTCTTAGTTCTGACACTGAGTTTTGTTTACTATTCACTTACAAAGTTTGCATCTTTACATTTGTTATAAATTGCTAATATGTGATTAGATGCACATTATGCCTAAAATTTACTATCCTTATATTTGGCTTTTTGTTCAGGTTTGGCACTTATAACAATGAAGAAAGCACTGCTGTGGACCAATAGATGATACCTTTTGCAGGCTGCAAAGGAATTTAGTGATCAATGGAATCTCACGCAAATTGGAGAGGATCCGGTTATAGATGTCTGGATGGCAGATGTGAGTCACTATGTTTTTAAAATGTTTAGTGAAGGTAAAGGTTATGAACAATGTGAATTTTCCGGGGAGAGATTTATTATTCTATATTTACACAAGTCTGGTTGCCTTCTTGGAGTGGATCACTCCACCCTATCTTTCTACTAGAATTTTTTATTCAGATTGTTACAATTTAATTCGAAATTTTATTTGAATTTTCTTATTGTTGTTACTATCATATATTATCATTCCAATTGTTCGATTAGAATCTGAAATTGGAGTTCAATTTTACTATACACGTGTACAATCTAATTATTTTTAATTTTGCTGTCATGTGCAGAAGCCAATGAGATGAAATTAATAACACATTAAACACTCATGCTTTGGGAATCGGTAGTACCAATCTAAATCCATTAGACCTGCTTCATGATAATACAACTATGAAGGATGTATAAAAACACGCACAAACCCCTCTCTCTATAAAAAGAGATTGGAGAGAATTTCTTTTATTAGCCATGGAACTTTAGAGGTTTTTTCTTCACACAAATGCCCATCATGTTACAAAATGACCCATCGTAAAACTACAAAATGAGTACAACTCTGAGAATTTTTTTTTTTAATTTTAAATTTTTTAAGCTGCGAAAATTTCAATCACCAATAGAGATTGAAGATTCAAAAGCTTGAATGGATCTTTTGGATAAACATTGTCACCAAGGTTCATCTTTCTGTGTAAAATATATATACTGCTAAGTTTTGTTAATGAAATTTTCTGGTTAATAATATGAATTTAGACTTAACTGAGCCTTTTAAATATGAATAAACTCATGATTAATAATATATTCATTCCCGTGCGGTAGCACGGGGCTACATACTAGTTTTATACTAACTTGTAACCTCATGCATATACATGGATACACTTTAAAATATACAATAAGATGCATAATATAATTCATATATATATATATATACAATTTAAATACTATTGATAGTCATTTTTATATTTTGTTAACTCTTTAAAAAAATTTGTAAGAATATTATTAGGTATAAAATGTAAATTGTCCATGTATTTTTTTTAAAAAAATTATTTTGAAGCACTTTTTTTTTTTAGTATTCATTTATTTTAGACTATTTAGTTTTTGTACTTAATAACTCACTTAGATGAATATTTATGATGTAGTCCCACATTTGATTCTAAATTAAGAAATGAAACTCTTTAAGAATAAATAATTTAGGACATATGGCGCAAAATTGAAACTCTAATTTGAGTTTCTCTCAGTTTTACCTATTATTATTATTATTATTATTGTGGGGATCGTTCGATTGATAGGCCCATAGGATTCAGAATTGGTTGAGGATTGTTGGGCCAGTGGCCCATCCAAGGTCGTATACCCGTCCGAGGACATCATGCTCCTCGGCAGTACGCGTCCGAGGACGATCGCGTCCGAGGACGATCAGGACGTGGTCTCGCCACGATCAGATCTCAGAATTAGGTCATCTCAAAGGGTAGAGTAGCCGACTAAAGATGAAAGAGATAAGGCAAACAAATATCTGAAACTACAGCTGCCTCCGCATTAATGACCTCCCAACCAACTCTCTGGCCGCATTAATGTGGAGGTGATACCTGAACAGTAGGGAAGCAGCCTTACAGCTGCCCATAGGAAGTTCCAGGAGGTGCCAGATGGGACAGAAAGAAATCCCCCGGACACAACCTACACGTGTTCAACGAGGATGGAGCGCAAAGGGGGTATATAAACTAAAAGAAGAACATGAAGAAGGGGATCGGAAAAATAAGGAAAGAAAAGAGCAGAGATAAACTAGAGAGAAGGAAGAGAGAGTTGCACTAGTGACTAAAGAAAAACGTTCATTATACCAACTAAGAAAAAACCTTGTACGGGCTTGAGAGAAAATCTTGGAGGTAGATACCATAGTTAACCTAGTTCTTTACACCCACACTCTACAAATCATATTGTCTGAGCCTTTTACGTACGAACCCAATACTGTTTAGGTTCGTCACTAAATCGTGTCCTTACAATTATTATTATTATTATTATTATTATTATTATTATTATTATTATTATTATTATTATTATATATAGATGACTTATAAATTTGAATTTTTTTTAGTTATATGATTATGTTTTTTATGGTTTATTATATTGGACTCCTCGTTTTCTATGCTAAATTAACTAATTTGGCACAAAAATTTAAAAATTTAGATTAAATTGGACACGTGACGCAAAATTAAACTCTAATTGAAATTCAATTTTTACACTAAATTAACTCACTTGGCACAAAAATCTAAAATTTAGATTAAATGAGACACATGGCGCAAAATTAGACTCTAATTGAATTCCAATTTGAAATTTAATTGGATTTTCTCTCTGCTTTACCTATTATTATATATATAGATTATTATTATTATTATATATATATGACTTATAAATTTGAATTTTTTTAGTTATATGATTATGTTTTTTATGGTTTATTATATTGGACTCCTCGTTTTCTATGCTAAATTAACTAATTTGGCACAAAATTTTAAAATTTTAGATTAAATTGGACACATGACGCAAAATTAAAGTCTAATTGAAATTCAATTTTTACACTAAATTAACTCACTTGGCACAAAATTCTAAAATTTAGATTAGATAAGACACATGGCGCAAAATTAGACTTTAATTGAATTCCAATTTAAAATTTAATTGGATTTTCTCTCTGCTTTACCTATTATTATATATATATACTAGTTTATAATCCGTGCATATGCATGGTACAATTAAAAAATATTACAATTACACATATATGTGGATTCAAATTACTCTCTCTCTCTCTCTCTCTCTCTCTCTCTCTCTCTCTCCTGTCTCTCCTCTCTCTCCTTAATTTCTTTTAGATATACACATGAGTTTACTCTCTCTCTCACACACAATGAATCAGGGTTTTAAGCCAAGCAACGACAGCCCTGTAAGGAGGATTTATTTTTTGTTTTTTTATTATTTATTTTCAGTTTTTGTTTTTGAGTAAACAAAAAAATATTAGCTATAACTATAAGGATATTTTTTCGTATTTGGTGGAATCCTAATACATTGAATAGAGTCCTAAGCATTTAGGTTTATTTTTTAATATTTATGGAATTTGGAGAGGCTTTGTCGCCAAGGAATGGGCAGGTGTTATTTCTTTTTTGGATTTTTCTGAGCCAAATTTTAAAATTTGAAGGAGACAAAATGGAATTTTGAAAGGGGATAATCTTTTTTGAATTTTTCTCATAATATTTGGGGGGGGGGGGGGGGGAAGCCATGCCCCCGGGCTCAACGTGGCTCCGCCACTGGGCTAATGATTTTTTTTTTTTTTAAACCAAAATTTATATATGATTAAAAGAGAGAGAGAGAGAGAGAGAGAGAGAGAGAGAGAGAGAGAGAAAAGATAAAGTTATTTTAAAAAGGATTAACAAAAAAAATAATGGAGAAAAGAAAAGGCTTGCCAGGATTAAAAGAGAGACAGAGAAGAGTGGTTGGCCCCATGGATGAGAATTACAAAGTTAACATAATAATAAAAAAATTAGAAAAACATATAGGTAATGTAGAGGTGAGTACATAGCTTCTATAAATCAACGAGAAAGGCCCAAGGGTGCTGGCAGCAAGACAAAGAAGAAGAGAAGAAAAATAAGAAGAAAGAGGCGAACTACGAGCACCTGAAGTAAAACTTGCGTTGGATTTTTCTTATATTCTTTTTCTTTCTTTATTGTTTCTGTTTCTTCCTCCTAATGGGTTTGAATTTGTCACTAACCATCAATTTACATATATAAAGAAGAAGGGGGCAAAGGGCGAACTACGAGCACCTTGAGGTAAAATTTACATTGAATTTTTCTTTTCTTCTTTTTTCTTTCTCTATTGTTTTTGTTTCTTCCTCCTAATGGTTTTGAATTCGTCACTAACCATCAATTTATATATATAAATCATCACTAAATGTGATTTTTTAGGATTTTTTTCTTTACTTTTAAGTTTGTCCGGAAATGTTTTTTATTTTTTATTTTTTTTAAATTTTTTTATTTACTACAAAATACTTAAAAACTAAAATGATAATGAATATAATACATGAAGATTATCAAGATCGAAATCCTACATGGGATCGGTGAGAGAGTTCGGGGATCGGATCGGATCGTAAGATTGGTACAAGAGATCGTAAGATCATATATATATATATATATATATATATATATTTGGTTAAAAAGATATATCCATAGATTAACTAGCCAGCGTGGGCTGTGAGTTAGCTATAAGCCCTAAGGAATACATGCCAACAACATCTGCATCTAACAAAATACAAAGATCGTTTGACAAAGGATTGTCTAGAATTACAAAATCATCAATCAAGCGGCAGCCTTCCCTAGCAAGCTTGTCCGTGCATTTGTGCCCCTCCCTGTACACATGACTGATCCTTATGCCCTGCAACCGGGTGAGCAAGGTCCTTGCAGTCATTTAAGAGAGGAGTATAATATCTATTAGGGGTATTGTTAGCACAAACCAGATCAATAACAACTTTTGCATCAAGTTCCGGCCACCACTATGTTGTTAATCCCCTGAGAGGCCAGTATGTAAGATCATATTTTTTGATTAAAAAGAATATACTAAAAAATACTCATAATCATAATTCATAATATATATATATATATATATATTAAATAAACATTGAAAAAAAGTAATTTTTTACACAAATAAGTGAATTTAATAAAAAGTAAAATACTAAATTACAAATACATTAACAAAGTTCAAAGAAGTAGGTGTAGATTTTTTAGGGGGAGTGCCATTGCCACCACCACCACTTCCAATGTCACCTAAAGACATTATCACTGCCTCATTGGAAACATTTCTCATGAGATTAGTTTAGAAAATTAAGTCATCACAATTCATAACAAATAACTATGATGAAATTAAGTGATTCACTAGCCAGGAACACATTATATCAATTATAATTTTATTGATCATAATAAAAAGTAAGCAACTGACAGCCAATACATCTCAAGAGTAAGCAACTAATAGTGAAATATTACAAAAAACAAAACTCACTGTTGTTGATTGTCTTTCTCACAGTGGCTTCACTGTCGGATTTTTCATATTCTTGCACTCGCCTTCAACTCTTTGGTAACCTAGTCTGCTCTCTTCTCTTATGTCTTTTGTGATTTTGTTTATTAGAGTAAGTTGTTAAGGTGACGGCTTATTATTGACGTGACCCTTAGGGTTCATTTTTTAATATATATATATATATATTTTAATCAATTGGGCTAGGGTTACTAGGCTAATCTATTTATTACATTTTTTTATTTATTTATCAATTTGGGTTGTTTGGAGGCTTGAAAAAAGAAAAAAGAAAAATTGAATTTTCCTTTATATCAAAGGATCTTTAGTATCGCTATAGGATTGGAATCCTATAAGATTCTAAAATCCATATTGGGATCCAACATGAATTTGACCTTAATAAAGATTCTAGTGAGATTCAGGACGGTTTAGGTTTATAGGATCTTCGGATTGTAAGATCCTAAGATTCAGATCGGAATATTGATAACCAATTGTCACATCCCAAACTAGATAAATTCCTTGTTACTTTTTTGATTCTTAATAAAAAAGTTGACACATCATTATAAGATATATGTAGTAAAATTAATAATTAATATATTTAACATCTGTCATATATTTAATATAATATTCATGTTATGACATTTTGAGGGTGTGATAAATTTTCATTATAGGTATATTGGAATATGATTTTACTTAATTAGCATTACTCATGTATTTAGAACGCATGTTGCGCCATTTTAACGGTCTAATAAATTTTCATTTAGGGTATATTCTTCACATTGATCTGTGCGTGTTTAATTAGTAGATTAAAATTTTTAATCTAAATCTTAAAATTTTGTCCAATTCCAATTTTTTATAAGACTATTTTAGACATCTAAAAGATGACAACACTGAATGATAAAATTCCTTCTAAGTGGTATAGACTACTTAGATGTAAAAATGTTATTCGATTCTAAATTGAAAATATTTAATTGTAGTCATATCCGAGCTTTCCAGCTGAACTTTTATTTTCCTTCTAGGAAATGAATTTTAAATCATCATACAAGATATTCACCAAGAAGCCAACAGGATATTTACAAAAGAAGCTGAAAGAGAATGACACTTTCTACTTAAAAAAAAAAAAAAAAAAAAAAAAAAAAAAAAAAAAAAAAAAAAAAAAAAAAAAACCTTCCTTTTTAAATAATAATAAAAAAAAAAAACACAAAAACAGAGAAAACTTCTTTCGTTTCGTTTAGGATCATTCCACACATATGACCAAGTCTTTTTCTTTTTCCTTTTTTTTTTTTTTGGTCTTTTGTTTTTATTTTTTGACGATTCAATAATAACAACAATGGAATAGGGGATTTGAAGTAGAGAAATTGTCTCTCTCTCAAAATAATAAGAAAGTCGAATATGGCATGATATAGATAAAGAATAAAGAGTGAGTTAAAATATATGCTAATCTAAAGCAAGCTTAGCAAGAAGCATAATCTAAATCAAACAGAAATAATATTCCGAAGCAGTCAAAACCACGTAGGAACAAGAATCTAAAACATATCGAAAGTTTTAATTAGGTGACATGCTGGAGATCTTTGAAACTAATTAGGATGAGGCAGTAATATTGGCTTTGTAGCATGCAGCACTACTTATTCAAGTCATACATCAAGAAGTTCAAATCAAGAAAAACCCTATATATCAGCCTTCTCTAAAATGGATGAGAGAATTGAGAGGATGAAGCAGGTTGCTGAAAGTGGAGATGTTAATGCCTTTTACCAATTAATTGGAGAGGATATAAAACTTTTGGAGCACATTGATCAGCTACCATTTGTTCAAACTCCTTTACACATAGCTGCATTCACTGGGAACATCCAATTTGCCATGGAGATGATGGGTTTAAAGCCTTCATTTGCTTGGAAACTAAATCCGGACGGGTTTAGCGCTATTCATCTCGCTCTACAAAATGGGTATAACAAGCTGGTGCGTAAGCTTATACAGTTTGATGGGGACCTTGTCCGTGTCAAAGGACGAGAGCATATCACTCCTTTGCACTATGTAGTAGCAAACAGTGATAACCTTGATCTATTGGACAAATTTCTATTAGTCTGTCCTAATTTTATTGCAGATGTGACGGTGCGAAATGAGACTGCTTTGCATATTACCCTCAAATATGACAACCTTGAGGCTTTCAAATTCTTGGTGAGATGGCTTGGAAGAAATTGTTCTAAAAATGCTTCATTTAATGAAAAAGCAGTCTTTAACTGGGAGGATGATGATGGTAATACTGTGTTGCACATTGCAGTATCAAAAATTGAAACCCAGGTAAGTTTTATGTCTCTTCATTAACAAAATATAAATAAAAGGGAATAAAATTAAAATAAAATAACTAACTAGGAATAGTCTAAGTGAGCATTTTATTTTTTGAATTATTTGAACTAAAAATATTTCTTTGAGGAGAAGTAATTTTTTTTTTCTTTTAAAAATTTAAAATATTTTATATCTAAATGTACAATTTAAAAATGTATAAAATTTAGGGAGCGATGGCCTCCCTTGGTCTACGCACAATTCCATTTTTATAACTGGTATTATATCAAAAATTATTTTATCTTTTAATGATTCAGTGGCTTTGTAATAGTATGGATTATGATAATTTTTTCTTCTTCTTTAATTATAAATTTAGTTAACAAATTATAAAAGAAAAAGAAGTTTATACATTTGGATTAAGAATGAACCAAGGATGAGGTTGAATAATTTACATTATGCAGGCTGTGAATCACCTACTCGCATGGGGTTTCGGATTCATCCGTGTAAACCATAGGAATTCAGAGGGTAAAACAGCATGGGACATCTTTGAAGGACAAACACAAGTAGACAACAGAGAGATCAGGATTTTGCTACACAATGCTGGAGCTTCATCGGGTTCATCTCTTTCTGCAGTTACTCAAAGCGATTATAATGATATTGATGAATTTTACAACTTAATTGGGGAGGATGTAAAACTTTTGGAGCACATCGATGAGCTACCATTTGTTAATACTCCTTTACACATAGCTGCATCTGTTGGGAACATCCAATTTGCCAAGGAGATGATAGGTTTAAAGCCCTCATTTGCTTGGAAACTAAATCAAAATGGGTTTAGCCCTATTCATGTCGCACTACAAAATGGGCATATCGAGCTAGTGCGTCGGCTTCTACAATTTGATGGAGACCTTGTTCGTGTCAAAGGAAGAGAGCATATCACTCCTTTACACTACGTAGTAACAAATAGTGATAGCCTTGATCTATTGGACAAATTTCTATTTGTTTGTCCTAATTCTATTACAGATGTGACGGTGCAAAACGAGACGGCTTTGCATATTGCCCTCAAATATGACAACCTTGCGGCTTTCAAATTCTTGATGGGATGGCTCGAAAGAAATTATTCTAAAAATGCTTCATTTAATGAAAAAGTAGTCTTGAACTGGAAGGACAATGAAGGCAACACTGTGTTGCACATTGCAGTATCAAAAAATCAAACCCAGGCAAGCTCTCTCCATTAACATCTACTAAGTGTTAACAAATTATGAAAAATAAAAATAAAAAATAAAAATAACCAACCAGAATAGTCTAGATGACCATTTTACTTTTGAAACAAAACTCATTTCTTGGGTCAAGTAAATTTCTTTCTTTTTATTTTTCAAAATTCAAAATATTTTATACCTAAATCTAATATTTAATAAAGATGTTTAAAATTGTAGGGAGTGATGGCTTCCTTTGGTTTACGTACAGTTTCATTCTCTTTTAATGATCTAGTGGCTTTGCAATTATATTTAATACTTTATTTATTTTTGACATCTATATTTAATACATTATGATCTCTCAGCAAATAATAATAATAATAATAATAATAATATATTATCATATTTTTCCTTTTAATTATAATTGTAAATTTTATATACAAAAGAAGAAACTTACGCATTTGGATTAAGAATGGACCATGGACGAGACTTGACTGATTTACATTACGCAGGCCGTGAGACACTTACTCACTCGGAGTTCCCGTTTTGTCGTTGTAAATCATAAGAATACAGAGGGTAAAACAGCATGGGACATCTTGCAAGGACAGACACAAGAAGTAGACAACAAAGAGATTAGAGTTATGCTACGCCGTGCTGGAGCTGATTCGGTGTTTCTCTTTCTAGATTTAAATGGCATCCAATGGAATGGCTGTCAGTACCAAATCCTTCTACGCTTTCAAGCTTGCATATTAAAAGTGAATTAAGGAGCTTATCAGAAGAAAAGCGCAGTATGCTTTTGGTGGTTGCAGTACTGCTTGTAACAATCGGCTTTCAAGCGGTGCTCAGCCCTCCTGGTGGAGTTTGGCAAGATAATGGTCAGTGCATCAATACCACAGAGGTAGGGAGTAGTCATAATGGAACCAATGATCACACTCCCTTCAATGCAACGGTAGGGAGTAGTAATTATCCTGTTACCATTCATCTGACTCGGTCCAATACCACACTAGTGTGTGAACACAAAGCAGGGACAGCCATTGCTTTGAAAGATAGCCTTTTTTGGCTGTTCCTCATTCGTAATTCTTTGACATTTGGGATCTCAAACTCATTAATTGTTCTCGCCGTTCTAAATGAGCGCATGAAGTTTCTGTTCTTGGGACTCAATCTCACCCTCTGTTTTAGCTATTTTTGTTCAATCCAGGCCATAATCGATGATAAATTTTTGGCGTTTTGTTTGGCATATCTTTCGGCCATATTTTCTGTTTTAGCAGTGCTTCTTGATACCAATAATCAGACTCAGTAATTGTGTTCTCATACTAAGTAATTGTTCTCCTCATTCCAGATGGGTACATTAATTTCTTTGGAATCAATGCCTACTTCCTCTGCTTTTGTTATTTTTCTTCACTCCTGACCATTAACCAGACTCCAAATTGATCGATTATTTCAGTTTTTCTTTCAGCCTTGATTTTTGCAATCTCACCGGTGAATTTTCCAGCTTTGGAAAGAGTCAGGCTAAGTGGTTTGCAGATTCAATCATGGGAGAAGAATTGAAGGGAAAAAAAAATAAAATATATATATATATATATATATATATTAGCCGACCTTGGAGCTGTATGAATCTGTAATGTGTGTCAATTTTTATTTTTGTTTCTTCAATAATAAGATTTAGTCTATGTTTCTAAGGGCATAGTTGAAGAACCCAATGTCATCTATGAATATAATGTATTTTGCAAATGACACTTCAATTTCCACAACTTTCACCTCAAATGACACTCTTAACATACCTTATATTATTGGGTGCTTTAAATTTTAATAAGATCACATTTTGGAAGCATACTATCATGACGATGAAACACTGGTCATACTTATATTGTTTGCAATAATAGAGTGAAGCTTTTAGAAAAAAATAAACTCTACTTTGAATCAGAATAATTTAGTCATAATGCATAGACTTAATTATGATTGATTTCAACCTGTAATAAGTATCCATAAACGTTTATTCTTCAAAACAAGTGACAAACAGAACAAATAGTAATTGTCATCTCATTTTTTTAAATATGATTTTTCTATGTCCAAAATCAAGAGAAGGAAGTGGCGTGGTTCTAGCTTGGTCTGTTCAGGACTTTTGACTTTGTTAAGTGCAGCCTGCCTTGCTATTCAGTGTAGGGGTATGCATTCAGTTATATACCCCCCAAGCAGCAAAGCAGTGTCTTATTTGTGTAATGGAATGGGAACACTAGCTGGTCCATGAGGCAGTTGTGCTGGACCGTCAATTGTTAAAGAAGCAGATGACAAATGTGTAGGTTGGACAAACTCATTTTAGCCGAACTGTAGCAATAGAAAATAGTGCTTCCAAGTCTTATATGAATAGCTGGAAAAACAAATAGAGCTCTTTGGTCCTTTTTTTTCTCCCAACATTTTGTTTTGTACTTTTGGAACTGTGGTTTCAAAAAACAAAAAATATTGTGCTGTGGTAAGACAAGCCTAGTGAAAATGGAAAATCATATTATTATGCCACCCTCTATCTACAGGGAAGTAAAAATTAAAATCAATTGCTGTCAATCTAAGCAATGGAAACATAAAAAGCCATTCAGCTGAATATCACGTCCCCTGTTATGGGCAATGTGTTCTGAGACTGTTCACTGAACTTGTCTTTGGTTTTGTTAACTAAAGAATTAATCGTATGATTATGCAATGTTTCACTTGTAAGGTTGAAAATGAGCCATGTTCATGTATAAATATTTGTACTTGCTCAAACAGTGAAAGAATATAAATTAGGTCTGGAGTCCTTGTTTTGCTACAGAAAATTGCAGCTTCTTTCTCTACTGAAAAGAGTTGTTTGTTGCAACCTTTAAGCTATCTTTGTGCATCTTATCTGCTGGAATATACAGCCTAACATTAGTTTTTCACCTTTTCATATGAAACTCCCTACCAAGCATTATTTTATAGTACAATGTCTTCGTCTCCAAGTACTTCAACTAGCAAATTGATAACAATTAAGCAACCAAGCCCAAGTGTAGGGTTTAAGAAATTGGAGGATTGTATAGGTAGAAACTGAGAATAATTAAGTACATTGCTTAATGAACAGTAATAAATAGAGGGAGCCTATATATAGAGAAATCAATCAACTCAAGAGTACCAGTAGTACAATACAACTACACAGGTGGCACAGTGCAGTAAAATAGTATAAGAGAGTACCAAGGAATTTGTAGCAGTACAGTAGGCCCAAGAATGCGCTTGGGGCCAATACTTCTCAACGTCAAGGTGGAGGATGAGAGACCAACTTCAGTTTGGATATGAGGTCATGGAAATGACAACGAGGGTGTGACTTTGTGAAAATGTCTGTAGGTTGATCATCAGATGGAACAGAGTAGAGTTGGAGGGAGCCCTAGAGGAGATGATGATGAAGATCACAATCGATATCATTATGCTTGGTCCATTAGTGGATGACATTGTTACGGGCAATTTGAATGGAACTTCCGTTGTCATGGTATATAGGAGTAGTAGAAGCAAGAGGGACCCCAAATCCTGAAAAAGCCAACGTAACCAAAGGAGCTCCAAGCTAGTCTCACCTAGACCACAATATTCAGCCACAGCAAACGTAAGATGACTGGAAATCCTACCTAGGATGACTGAAAACCAGGTTCAGATGTTGAACTGTGAGGAAAGGACATGGGGGTGTAGAAATCTCAAGAATGCCTTCCAGGATGAGTGACTTCCCTCATGGAAGGCCTTTATGATGGCACGTCCTGGATAAACCAAATTGCCACCATCAGTAACTTCTTCACCACTTCAGATCACTAAGAGCCTCCTCATCATTTTCCACCAATCTTTCCACTTTACCATTACAGTAACATTCATAAGCCCCATTCCATTAGAATTGCTGCCCTCTCCATCTCAATTTCCATACATCTCCTACAGCAAGTGATCTCTAACAACATGACTCCGAAACTATAAACATCCACCTTTATTGTGGCGAGTGTGTGTTCCTAAACCACTCTGGTGCAACAGAGCCTTTAGTCCCCCTGATGTTAGTGAGAATTCAGGATTGGTGGTTCATCAAAAGTTTTGCTAGTCCAAAGTTAGAAATTTTTGGCTGTAAAAAAATCATTCAATAGTATGTTTTGAGGTTTTATGTCACAATGAATGATTTGTGTGCTGCATTCTTTATGTAAGTACATCAGTCCTCTAGCAACTCCTGAAGCAATCTGCATTCTTTGTTGCCTACTTGGTCTTACTACTCCAAAGAGGAAATTTGACAATGAGCCATTGAACATAAACTTGTACACTAAAAGTCAGTCTTCACCCACATCACAGTAGCCAAGTAACCGAACTAGATTCTTAAGGTGAGTTTGGCCAATCACAGTCACGACGGTTTCAAATTCCCTCTCATCTTCCCTCACCATCTTGTCTAGCTTCCTGACAGCAACATATTTGTTATGACTAGATGCTAATACCCCTTTATAAACAGTGCCAAAAGAACCCTTACCCAATTCTTCTTTGAACCCACCAGTAGCTTCTTCAAGATCTTCATATGTAAATGAACGTAGATTCATATTAAGATCGTTTATACGAACAATTTTGGAGAAATTTGATAGTTTTCCTTGCCACAAGAAGAATACAACTAGAGAGATTGCAGTTACAGAAAAGAAGTTAAAAAATACAGAAGTACCTAAGAGGATTGCGAGGATCAATATTGCTTGATTCTGCTTTCCTAGGCCTGGACTTTGTGAAGAGCTATTCAATTTCAATTTCTTGAACAGTACTTTTCTTTCAACTGCACTGCTGTTGGGCCTCCCGTGAGAAAGTGGTAATTTCTTCTTCCAACATCTTCCTGTACCATTGTAATACTCAGGTTGCTGGAAAATGGCAACTGCACAATAACAATTGTGCACGTAGGAAATCTTGCATGCAGATTCTGTTGTAGGCTGTAGCAGTTCACAGTCAGCTAAAGGCCAAACAACATACTCCATCACCAAGAATTCAAATTGATCCTCTGAAATTAAGGATCCTATCTTGTAAGATTCACTTATGTAGCTTAAATCATCTTGTTTGCAGCCAATATTCCTCTTATTTACATCCAAGAGAGAAAAGCCTGGGGCACATTGGCACACTGGCTTACCATAAGCTTCCAGAGTAAGTATGCTGTTATAACCACAAGTGCAACTTCCAAAATCGCCACCAATATCCAAGCAAATGTTATCAGAAGCATACCAGTTGGGAAGCCAGCTTTGGGTGAGTATAGAGTCTGAAACTCCATCAAAACCAAGTGTTGCCCTATAGTAAGAGTCTGTCCTGAAGACCGCAGCCTCTGATATAAGCTTAGATATATTTCCCTATGAGTTCTTGACTTGAAGGTAGCCTGACTTGTCCAGGATTAGCTCAGAAACATCCTGATGACTATAATAAACTCCAAAAGGATATTTGGTGTTGACATCTATTTGATTAAGTATTAGATTGTAGGATGTCTGCTCTAATCTATACCAGTGAAATGGAGCTGAAATTTCCCCCCTCGTAATTTTCCATCACAAAATTCCCAGCGTCTAGCATAGCCCCATTTGATACTTCACGATTCTCACTATTGTTGGACCTTCACAACTCCAATCCACTTGGAGCTTTGAGTACAAGTTGTCTGGTAGCTTTTGATTGTCTCTCTTTACAAACCAAACTATAGTTTCATCTGGTATCTTAGCAAATCAGATAGCAAGTAGGAACTGATCTTGTTCACCTGGAAGCCAATGGAATCCAAATGTAAAATCGCCAGATGGTGAAGACCATGTGGAGTTATTGTCAGTGGCAAAGAGAGTTGAAACCACACATATGTTATTGTTAACTTCAGCTATTGCAGGAACTAGGAGAGTGATAACTGATAACAAGGACAAGCAATTGGCAAATGGAAATGAGAGAGTAATGAAACCATTGGACAAAGATAGAGCTAATACAAAGTGGTCAATGGTAGACTTATGAAGAACTTAAATGTGTAGCCTTGGTAAATATTTTTGACTTTGAAATTTGCAAATGGTCAAAATAGTCAGGAAAATCAAACTGCAGGCAGCAGGTAGTTAATTGTCACATCTCATAGATCACAAAGTTTTAATATGGCACTGTTTTGGATAACTTTTTTTTTTGGATTTTAAACTCAATATGACAATTTTGGCCGGCACATGCTTTGAAAATGACAAAATAAATTAATCATGGATAGTTTGACATGTTCAGGTGGGTTTTCATTTACTCAGGATTGAGGAAGGCTTATGCTTTGAGTGGAGACAAAAGCTAAGTTGTAAAGATTGACAAATATCAGCAAATTTTATCTGCAAACAACCAAAACAATCAATATCAAAGGAAGACAGTTTCTACAAGAAATAATTTGGCATTAACGTCTTGACTTCAAGACATATGACCCTTCCTTCTTTTTGCACCCAACAAACAGCAATAACCAGTAGAATATGTTGAACATAAATTATACTTCAGATTGGAATAAGGTAAAACTCTGTTAGTCTGGTCGCAATGCACAAACTTGATTATGTTTAGTTTCAACCTCCAAATATCAATAAATATATTTTCATCTGTATAGGTGACAAGCAGAACAAACAGTAAGTGTCAAAAACCAATTTAAGTGATTTTTCAATTTCTAAAATAACTGCGGGCTGCAGCCTTCCTTGCTATTTGCCAAATTATGCTGAAGCTTCAGCGTAGGGATATTCACTCAGCTCTAGTACTCAAGTGCAGCAAAGCAGTGTCTGGTTTGTGTAATGGAATGTGTAGCTCTAGCTGGTCTATGGAGGCAGTTATGCTAGACTTTAAGCAGGGAAAAGAAGCAGATGACAAATGCGTAGATTGGACAAGTGGACAAACTCAGTTTAGCTGAACCGTTAGCATTAGCAAATATTGCTTCCAAGTCCTATAAAATTTTACCTAGAATAACAACTAAAGCTCTTGGACTTCTTTTTTCTCTCAACATTTGCTCCGTACTTTTGGAACTATGGTATCAAAAAACAAGAAATAATGAGCCATGCTAAATATGATATCATTATGCTGCCCTCTATCTACAGGGGAGAAAGACAAAGGAAACTTAACTGTCTATATAAGCAATGGAAAAATATAAAGCCATTTTCGCTGAAAATCCAGACACTGTTCACAAAACTGTTACTTCAAATAAAATAAGTTGTAACACTAGTTTTAACTTGTGTTTGGTCTGTTCAACTAAAAAATAGTTGTTTGATTATGAAGTGATTCACTTGTAACTTGTAAAGGCTGAATATGAGCCATGTTCATGTATACATACTAAATTTACTGGCTGAAACAGTGAATGAATAAAAATCAGGCCCTGGAGTCCTTGTTTTACTGCTCTGTTCTTTCTCTGTTTTCTGCAGAAAATTGCAGCTTCTTTCTCTGTGATAAGGGCTGGTTTGTTGCAATCCTTAAGCTATCTTTGTGTGTCTTATCTGCTAACATTAGTTTTTTCCCTCTCCGTCTGCAACTCCCTGCCGAGCTACATTTTATTGTACAATGTCTATGGTTCTAGGTTGTTGTTGTGATTGTTGTCTTTGGCTCTAGGTACTTTAATTGACAAATTGATTACAATGCTTAATACCAGGCATACATTCTTAGAAATTGGATAATTTTATAAATCAAAGCCAATTTATTTTATGTACATAGCTTCATAAATTCCTGTGAGGTCTACAACCATGACTTCACACCTCCACTATTACCTAGTTATTTTCACCACCATTACCATCCATATGACCATGTTCATAATGTTCTATTCTCTTTAGCATTAATTATACTCATTCAATTATTAGAAATTTGAGTTGATAGAATTTCAATTCTATTAATTAATGTAAAATCCTTCATTTTAATAATTCTAAAAATTCCTTAAAAGTATTTTTTTAACATCAAACAAAAATCCAATCATCCAATCACTATGACAGAAACTAGAGTACAAGATTACGTCTTCTAGTGTATTATAGCTCCACCAACGAAAGTATCATAGCCAAAACCCCACGTCCTTGTTATTCTTTCCCTCTATAGCTTCATCATAATCTTAATTCCTTCATATAACACCCTCTCAAGCTAGTGCTAGCCAGGAGAAAAATTAACTTATTTTTTGATAGATGAAGAAAAAGATTTAAAACTGCGTTGAGAAGGCTCATTGCTTAAAACTGCATTGCACACAGCAGAGTGATTTAAAACAGGACAGGAGTCAAACTATTTGTCACATGAGTTAAGGGCTCAACACATTTGCAAAGTTAAATACAATTACCATTCATCTTCCTCAAATAATGCATTCTATAGCAAGAAAAGTAACACAACAAATCAAATCTGTAATTGGTATTAGTATTATTATTTTTCGAGTATATAAAAAGGAAATAGCTAAGAAAAAGGCTGAACTGTGTTGCACATGCCAGGGTTCCTAATGCACCAAAGTGGCTGAATGGGTTCAGCTCCAATACCTCTTCGCACCATTCTATATCTCCACTCGTTCAACCTATCTGTTGCCTCAGCATACCTTTTCTTACCTGTCTCATCCCGGTTCCCAGACCAAAGTGTCTCTGCCATTGCAGAAGTTCTTGGCCAAATTCTTGCATCTAAAACTGCAGGATCTGCTTGCTCAGACCACAATGCCACCTCCCCACCTAACACTAGATTGGCCTCCTCCTTGCTCAGCCCATATGTTATATCATAGTTGTATATGGTTTGCCACGTTTTGAAAGGCCCACACCATGATCCTCCATTTCCAGAGTTATCACTTGTTTGTTGATCGTATTGGCTGTCATTCCCTAGAAAGTCACCATGCCCACAGTCCAGATAATAGAAATCCGAGGATGATACGATAACCCGGTATCCAGAAGAAACAATCTTTTTGGTGTTTTCATACCCATTGTTCCATGTCTGCAAGATGGTATGCTCTGGAGGAAGAGCTGTGGTTGGTACCTTGATATTACCATCCAATATAACATCTTCCCAATAAACCACTGTTCGGTTTAGGGATACAATATAAGGAAAAGTAGAGTTGACAAAGATCTCGAGTAGCTGACTGAGAGTTCCACCATTTGAGAGGAAGGACTGGATGGCCAGATCAGCTTTCCAACAACCAGGGATGATCTCATCAGCTCCAGCATGGTAGAATGGTTCTGGGAATAAGGTGGCCACATCATTAATGACTCTTTTCAGGACTTGGTAAGTCTTGGGGTTTAAGGGGTTCAAGTGGCCTGTTCCAGGTTCAGAGGCAAGACGGTCTTCCCACATACTTCCAGCTGGCCACCAGAACATGTTTGCACATGTCACAATGTCAGGGTAGGCTTCTGCCCATGATCCTGTATGGGCTGCAATTAAAAAACAAAATGTTAAACTCCTTCCATTTTCACCACAAGGATTACTATAGTTTAACTTAGTACAACCCTCTGATATGGAAAAGGAATGGACTGAAGTTTACTTGATATCATCGTATGCATTATGATTCTAGATTAAATGGTTCAACAATGTGAATCATCTTGGGTTTTATGTCTTTCTAAAATCCTCACCCACTCCCACTGTCAAAAGTTGTATTAGCTTGTGTATAATCCAATACCCTGTGTAAAATAGCTTGGGCTGCTTCCATTTATCATATTTGATGCCAAAGGAATGCAAGAACTCACCATGGACAATTAAAATGGGAGGTGTATGCTTGGGTTGATTTTGGTGGGAATTTTTTTTTGCAGTAATGCAGAATGGAATTCTATGCAGTGATTAAGGGATGTATTCTTAAGAGGAATAAATGTAACGGTAGGAGAGCTTACGGTGTGATTTCTGTCATGTTTTGTTGATTAATTAGATGGTAATGGTAGTTATGCTTAGTTTTATCCATAATGTTTGTCATTGTGCAAGATCTGTTTGTACCACTGGTAAGAGGTGTTTGAAGCTTTGAATAGCAGCTTGTTTTTGCTACTATCCATGTTTTGTTAGTTGAACAAAGGTCACTTGTTCATCAAGAAATTATCTAGGCATCCTAATTTTTAATTACAAGGGCAAGAGATGCATATATGGGACTTGTTGGATTAGATTTAGACTGATTGTAGCAAATAGGTTGTTTGAAACAAGTTTACTAAACATAATTTCATTTCTCTCCTTTTTTTGGTATAAAAGGTTCATCAGAAATTGTGAGATTCAACCACCTTGTCTTTTGAAGTTTTCTGATTGATTTCTAAACCTGTTAAAGAATACCATAATTTTGGAGGGTTAAATCTTAGGTAAAGTTCTCTATGTACTAAACCGTAGGCTCCTCAATTAAATTCGATCATGTGTTTGTATTGGCCAATAAACCACAAGGTTGAATTCATTTGTGGTTTAATTCATTTGTACTTGGGAGTGGATGACAGGATGACACTATTTGCACTGCATAGGTCAATACAATCTTGTTGTTGGATACAATTGAGGAACCCAAAGTACAACTCTTAAGGAACTATACCTAGGTTTTGCCCCTTTTGGAATACACTTAGATGAATTAGATCTGCATATCCAATGCCAACTAGCTAAGAATTTGTTTAGTAGTTTCTTTGCAATACAATGCAAAATTGGGTAAGAGACGGCCTACCAATTACCTCTGTCAAACCTGTAAAAGTGACAATTTTGTGTACTAGACAGGACCTTTTATAACTAGCAATACAATCCCAAAAATTTTGTACCAAAAAGAAAGAGTAGGATTGCAAGCAAAAAAGTAAAGGCAAAAGAGAGAATTTGTACTGACCGGGTGAGTCAATCTCTGGAATAATTCTCACTCCATGATCCAAGCCAAACTGCACAATTTTGTTTACATCATCGGGAGTGTACAGCATGTCCGGGCCATAAGACCCCTTAGCTGCCAAATCAGGCTCAGACGGCACCAAAAGTGGGAAAGAGTGTGAGTCAGTGATGTGCCAATGAAACACATTCACCTTATTCACACTCATAGCCCCAATAGTCCTCAATATGTCCTCAACTGGGTAGTAATTCCTAGAAGTATCCAACATAACCCCCCTGTGTCCAAAAAGTGGTGCATCCCATATGTACAACCCCACAGCCACACGTAAAGGGTCACCCCAAACGAGCTGAGAAAAAGTCTCAAGGCCTCTCATGGCACCCCACACAGTCACTGCAGACAAATTGGCAGGACCCCATGTGGGAATAGTGAGTGAATAGGACTCATTCACGTTGTGGTGAAGTGGGGCAGTGAGGTCAGAGACATAGACCAAAAGGGTCTGTAAAGGAGGGGTGGAGGTGGTGAAGTTGAGTACGGGGGGGACTAATGGAATGTGGTGCTCTGTTTGGATAAGATTGAGGTAGCGTTTGATGGCGGAGGAGAGGTGTATATGTGTTTGGTTGGGAGCTGAAATGGTGAAGGTGGAAGAGAGAAGAGTGGCTTGTGGTTGTGGCCATGAAAAAGTTCGTGGCTTTGGCCATACTTGGATTGAGGATTCAACTACTGAGATTGGGAAGGACAATACTGCTAGTCCTATAGAGATAATGAGAATGGAATTGAGGAAAGGAAGAAACATGGATTTTTTGTTTACCATAAAATGTTAGGTGGGTTAGAGTTAGAGTTAGACTTTTTGACCAAATTACGAGGGATTGAAGCACTTTGAAAACAGTTACTGGACTGTCCATGTTGTGGCCTAGTTATAGTTAAATAGTACTTGTGTTGCTTCGGTTGTTGGACTTAGTTTTGTTTGGTTGTTATTTTGGACTTTGCTTTTCTTTTTTAGTGATTGACCTTTACTTTGCCGAAGCCGAGAAGAAACATTGAATGGTAGTATAATTTGAGATCTACTTTGTTTATTAGTCAATTTATCCCTTCTTCTTTATCTTCTTCAAAAAAAAAAAAAAAAATTTACCCCTTCTTTGACTTGTAATCTCTAATATTTGTGGAAACCTGCCGTCCAATTTATATTTATATATCTATACCTATTTTTATATTTACTAGTTGGAGAGGCACGTGCAAGGCACGTGCTGCTCCTGTATTTAGAGGTCTATTTTTTTGTAATAAAAAGATAAACATAATGCAAATGGTTATTTAGCATCATTATGCATATTCAAAGACTTTCTTTTATATTAATTTAAAAAAAGAAAAATAGAATAAATGATAAAAAATTATCCAATAAAAATTAAAAAATGGTTTATTTAAATATAAAAGTGGCCAAGGAGAAATATATTATTTTTGGACATGTTCCTGAAGTCCATCTTAAAAGATTTGCTCTTTGCTCCCAATCCTAGTTATCTACTCACTCTCAAGAATATTTGCATCCTCTAAATATCACAACAGTTACAAAGTTTTAGTCTCCAAATTTAGGGTCAACTATGAATCATCAACATATTAAATTGGGCCAACCACATGATGTAAATTGAAAGATGTAGCCCCCTAAAACCTTTTAAAGAAATTGAAAGGCACCTTGATTTCCCTTTATATAATTCTAATATTTTTTTTTTTGGGACGAATATTATGTTTCTATTATTATTATTATTATGATGGATAACTTTAATGAGAATGAATGAGGGACATAATAAGTCCAACCATTGAACAAATGGATCAATCCACAAAGGTATCTAATTAGTATAATTTAAATGGAAATTTTTGGATGGTACAGAAGCTCAATGTAGACCCAAAAAAAAAAAAAAATGTTACTACAACAACGAAATGACTTTCCCTATAAGGCTATGCATGCTCCAAAAGCTGTCATATACACAATAACCATTTATAAAATATTCATCCTAAAGTTTCTTTGTCCCTAAAAAAAAAATCAAATTAATGAAAAGTCTTTATTGGGAGGTGGGGGATTTTTGTGCACAAAATCTACTTTAAAGGGGGGTTTAACTAATTCTTTTGCTCGTGCACTACAGCTCAAATTCCTGATAAACTCTACTGGAATTTGCTTTATTGCTGATATTTTCATTTTATTCATTCAATAACCTTATACATGCAATTGAGATGTGAATGGAACTGTAATTCTCACTTGGACCACCATCTTTTCATAGACATACACAAACTCGTTCTCATATGACATACCAGCAAGAAAATTGACAATTCTAGTATCTATGTTAGCTAGATATTTTGGTACTGGTCAGCTCAAACAGCTTGAAATAGAACCAAATATTAATTTTCATTCGATACATTTTGTAGATATATTTGGTTATGTTAATAAAGAGAATTGAACATAGAATTATATATCAGTCATAAGATAAGAGAATCTTTGATTGTCAGGCTGAAGATTATTTATAAATGGAGTAATTAGGGAGAATATATTTTACAAATGGGGAAAAAATTTACTTGGTCCTTGAGAAAGAGCTTTGGAAATTTTTAAGCCAAATGCCCTACAGAAGGCCTTAAAAAATTCTGGTTTGTGGCTCAAACCAAACTTAACAAAAAGCTGAACAGGACTTAGAAATCCTATTTAACTTACAACCGATCCTTCTACTATTAGTGATGAGTTGAACTTGAGTCACATTATATATAGGAACAATTTATAACAAAACATAATTCAAATTTAATTGTATTTGAAAAGTTGGCAGTAGAATTTTTGGAGTGTTTTTTCACCCTTTAATAAAGGATATCCATGAAGTTCTCATTTATGGATAGATAGTAATCTTGATAAATTTATTTTTTTGGGAAACTTTATACTACATGGGAAAGGGGGAAATTACTTATTGGTTCAATACTATTAATTAACTCACATTACACACACAAAAGGCCTAACTCTTCTTGGCATCTCTCAACATGCTTTCTTGCTGGGCAACTCTTCATGCTGCTGCATTATAATACCCCTGCAGACCAAAGCATTCCTGGTCAGATTAAACATATTTTAAAATAAAATCTATAGGTAAATATTCTTCGTAAGTCTGATAGCAGGATTAATAATTTAATAATAGAGTGAATTAATACAAATCTTGGCAAAGTGACCGAGTGGAGGGTGGCAATTTTTCCAATTATCAAACCATATTTTGACTACACTGTCAATACACCTAGTGTAAACTGACTAAACATTTGCCCTATCCATGGAATATGTTGCTTCTTACTTGGGAGTTGCGGCCCATGACAAATATTGTTTAATTTATATTAATTTTAGTCACGACCAGTAATTAATAAAAATAAACATGGACACCCACACACACGCACATGTCAGACAAAGTTCTTGCAATAGAATGGTGCAGTTACAATGTTTGTGGAGTGAAGACCCAGAAAATATTTTAACTTTTTTCTTAACAACTATTTTGCAAACTGATCACAAAAAATCAAAACTCTTCTACCATGCGTAATCATACAGCACCTCACTGTCTACAGTACATCCTAGTACATTTAAATTTAATTACCATCAAATAAATACTTAAATCCTTAAAAGCAGGATAGAAGGAATGCATCTAGAGTAGCAATCCATGACTATTAAACTCTCCTCGTTTAGTTTGAATTTTGAGACCAATAGTCACACTTGATTTTCACAAAGCTAGATAGATTACTCCATTTGACAACTACTTTAATGTTATAGATTCAAGGTTAATACATATAGTTGTCACAAATAATTTCCACCGAAACACTTTCACAAAGATTAGCTTGTTCTATAATGGAACTACAACAAAGCTGTAAGGAAATGAAAATGAAGATGAAATTTCAAACAAAATTCAATACCATCGATTCATCAATTCGCAGAAACACACTAACAAATTCAAACATAGGTGGTTGAAAGAAGGATAACAAAAATAAGAATGAAAAATGCACCTGAAATTTTGGAGAATTGGGTTTTGGTGAAATTCCCAAGCATGAAACAAACATTTCATCAAACATGTAAAAGGCTCACCACCAGATTTGTGAAATGAGTATCAATACTAAAGAGAGAGAGGGATCAATCAAACCATAGATAAATTTAGAGAGAAAATACCTGTTGAGAGAAAACACGAAAGCCACCCTCTCTACTTTGCTCCAACAGTACCATTAACATGGAATATGAGTCTAAGTTATCGCTACTTAGAGAAAGCACTTATGATGTTAATCAGCACCAACGAAAGCACTGGGCTGTGGTCATCATGTCTAGCTAAGAAAGCAATTTGATATATCTCAGCAGGCTGCATACATTCAAATTTAGACATCATTTTTTGATCTGTGAAAAAACAGTAGTCGAGTAGTTTTCTACATAACTAATATGCATACCTAGAACATAACTACAAGAAGTTTGTTGGCTTCACCACATGCTTAAGTTATCTGGCCCATCACACCACATGGAGCTCCAACAATGTGATTCTCTACCTAATAAAAAAAATGAAATAATAAATGAAGCAGCATAGAATGCACAAGGTACATAACAATCAAATATTCTATGATTAGGGGAAGAATATCAATTTGAAGGTTTTGCTAAAGAGTCAGACCTTTTTGAAGACAAAGCATGGACTGATGTTTAATCCTGCAAAGTATAGAAGAATAATTAAGTTGATTGCTTCTCCATGAAAGAATAAGAATAAATGGAAGCTTTTTTCTATATCAACCTCACATAGTAAAAAAATCAACTTCTCAGCAAAATGAAAGGGATAAAAAAATATTATGTTCAAGATTTACATAAGGATAATTCATATAGTGCCATGCATTAGTCTAAATTCACAAGTGAACTGAACAAAAATAAACTCATCCAAGCTATAGGATAGAAAATTATCATTAAAACTCTCACAATCCATATGAACTTGGCCCCGATAGTAAGTCCATATCTTGTGCATATTGCTTGTAGAATGACCTGATAAATGAATAACAACAGGATAATCAATCCCATTTAAATCCATCAAATGTAGTAGCTTCAAACATCTCAACTAAACCAGCAAAATCAAGAAATTTGGTAAAACAAGCATACCTCCCCCAAAGCCAGAACGGAAGTTTAGGAGCGAACAATTGAGACATACTGATTGAAAAGTTTATCCAGGTATATACTGATTGAAGTTAATATAAAAAAAACCTTAAGGACAACAATAATAAAGGGATATCTACTATTCTCCATGTGACTTCTCTGAATTGATGAAGGAGGCTCCACCTCGAGACTCCAAAGCTACTTTAAAGGACAATCAAACCATAGATAAATTTAGAGAGAAAATACCAGTTGAGAGAAAACACGAAAGCCACCCTCTCTACTTTGCTCCAATTATCTCAAATCTCAATCATCCATTTTCATTACAAATCCCCAGTCCTCTCTCCCTCTGTCTCAGTGCCAAGCCTCACTAATTCTATAAAAATCCCACTGCCACACGCATTCATCTCACTAAATCACTCTATTTTTTCTCTCTCAGGTCTATCTTTTCAATTTTGTCTCACCCATTTACTGGCTCACCCAGTAGAGATATTTTCTCACCGACTTGCTTGGCCTTCTTGCTTGCTTGTTATTTCAAAGTTCAGAAGGCGATGTTGTTATTTAAACTTACGGATATGACAAAAGAACACCTAATAGCAAATATTAACATACAAGAATTATCTAATCTGAGTAAAAATCCAAACTTTCAATCTCACGCGCAGAGATAATTGCAAAGAAGAACACCTACAAATAGCAAACACAACACAAATTCAACCTGAGTAAAAATCCAAACTTTCATTCATATGGTCTAAATATAACACTAAATATTCTGACCCATCTGAGTTTACCAAACTTTCACATAAACATACGCACAAAAACTCAAAACTTAGTATTTTGGGAGAATTGAGCTCCGAATTTTTTATTCTAAAAGCGAACACCAAAAATCCTCAATTTCCTTCCATTTCTTTCATTTGTCCCCAATTTTCACAGCAACAATAATTTTGTAGTACCAGAAACCAAAAATAAGTAAATAAAACAGAGTTTCAAACCTGCAATCGTCTATCTCTCGCACATCCACCAACCAACAGATCGAGATCACAAACAACGTTTGAGGCTTTGAGCTCCATTTTTTTTTTCTGGCTCTTCTCTCATGCAGATCAGCTGCAAATGTTCTTGGGTTTCAAATTTTTTTGTTGATCTGGATTCGTAGAGAGAGATCGGTGCTGAGGCTGGGTTGTGAAGGAGTTGAATCACAGTACAAATCGGTGGTTTGGGAGGAAAAGAAAAAAGAAAAAAATACGTTTATTAGAAAGAAGGAGAAGAAGATAAGAGAGAGAGAAGAGACACAGAGAGTTCCAGAGAGAGAGAACATAAACGAACTACGGAGAGTTCCAGAAAGAAAAGAGAGTTCTACACCCTTTGGCCAAACGCATCGTTTAGTCTTCCACAAACGGACAAAATAGAGGGACTCACCAAAATTTACTGTAGATTGAACAGTGTTTTTACACTGAGTGCACAGTAACAAATAACTGTAGCGGCATAGCCGCTTTTTATATAGTTAATAGATATATCTAAAAATTAAAATATAGTATTTATTATTATTATGTTTATGTTAAATTGCATTAGTTATTACATCATGTACTTATTTTCAATACTTTCTGTTTTATTTTTCTCTTTCCTTATATCTTTTAATCCTCCTACTAATCTATACTTTAACGTAACAATATATATAATAATAATAATAAATTATTTTCTTTTTCATTCAATCTTTTTTTTATACATTTCTTCCATTTTATTTATATTTCACCCGCACCAAAAAAAAGTGAATACTATCTCTTTATTTATTTTTTTTTTTTTTTTTGTCTTTCTTTTAGGTGGATTTTAAAAGATTATTTCCCCTAGAAAGGCTCATAAAAGTTTGTATAGCTAACCAAATTATCCAAAATTTATAGTAAACTAGATTGATGTAATATCCCAAAAATCCTATTTCTTAAGGTTGTCATTTCAAAAATCCAGTAACCAAAATCTTCGATTATTATCTAAAGATAATATTAGACATGCCCATGATCTACTGCAAAACTTTGTCCCAAGCCAAGCTTTAATTAGACTTCATTTACCTCACCACCCACATTTATATTTCTGAATTCTATCAAAGCTTATGATTATTAGATTCAATAAATTTTAAACGGGGTTTTGTAATGGGTGTGTGGTAGCAGAAGTAGTTCTCTCTCCTTTCCTTCAACATCTATGAAAATTTTTGGGGAGTTGTGGGATTTAAAATTTTTGAAGTGTTAAATCTAAAATTAAAGATGCTAAATCTTATTTCAAATCCAAAGATTTCAATTGTCTAACAAAAAATTCAAAGGATTTCAAGTTTTTAAATCTTTGATGAATTTGGCCCAAATACAAATAATTGACATTTAAACTATTTAATCAAAGTATTTAGACTTATAAACTCAAATCCAAATCAAAAGGCCCAAATCTTTGCTACCCAAAGAATGAGTAAATTAATTTAATTTGAATTTTGGAAGAGAAATTTTGGGAAGCAGTTATTTTTGCCCTTAAAAGAATTCTTTTTGAAGTGGCTGGAATTAATGGACACTTATAAACCTTCATCCACTTAAATTTTGTCGTTTCTTTTTACTTCAGCTTGGAGGAAAAAGACAAAAACAAAGAAAGTCACCAGACAAATGTTGCTTTGTCATATTCTTTCACATGTTTATTCTCGGTTCCGAGTCAAATAAGCAATATGCAAAACAAGTTCCTGCGGCAAGTCCATGTTCTTCTTTCCACGCAACAAATATATTACTAGCAAACCTATATATCTCATAAACAATTGCAAATAAATAATGATGATTCAATAGTAAGATATGACTACAAGAAATTGATATTATATATATTGCAGCTGGTGTCCTTGTTTCACTGCTCTGTTCTTTCTCTGTTTTCTGCACTGCAGAAAGTATTTTGTTAACATCAAGCAAGAAATTAATCATCCAATCACAGTGACAAACAAGAATACAAGATTACCTGTTCTAGTGTATTATAGCTCCACCAACGAATGTATCATAGCCAAAACACCACTTCCTTGTCATTCTTTTCCTCTATAGCTTCAACATAATCTTAATTCATTCACATAACACCCTCTCAAGCTAGTGCTAGCCAAGAGAAAGATTAAATGTAGAGTAAAAACTGTAAAACAAATATCGATAAATAAGTTCCATAACTATTTTAATAGAAGTTTAGATTGACCTAAGTTGAGGAGGCTGAGGCTCGCTGCTTAAACTGCGTTGCACACAGCAGAGTGATTTAAGACAAAGAGGAGTTGAACCATTTTGCCACATAAGTTGAAGGTTTGATACATATTGAAAATTAAATACAATTGCCACTCATCTTCCTCAACTAATGCATTAGCAAGAAAAGTAACACAAAAAATCAAACCAGTGACTGTTATTACTATTATTTTTCAAGCATATAAGAAGGAAATACTTAAGCAGCAGACTGAACTGTGTTGCACATGCCAGGGTTCCTAATGCACCAAAGTGGCTGAATGGGTTCAGCTCCAATACCTCTTCGCACCATTCTATATCTCCACTCGTTCAACCTATCAGTTGCCTCAGCATACCTTTTCTTACCTGTCTCATCTCGATTCCCAGACCACAGTGTCTCTGCCATTGCTGAAGCTCGTGGCCATATTCTTGCATCTAAAACTGCAGGGTCTGCTTGCTCGGACCACAATGCCACCTCCCCACCTAACACTAGATTGGCCTCCTCCTTGCTCAACCCATACGTTATATCATAGTTGTATATGGTTTGCCATGTCTTGAAAGGTGCACACCATGATCCTCCATTTCCAGAGGTACCACTTGTTTGATTATCATACTGGCTGTCATTCCCTACAAAGCCACCGTGCCCGCAGTCCAGATAATAGAAATCCGCAGATGATACAATAGCCCGGTATCCAGAAGAAACAATCTTTTTGGTGTTATTATGGCCATTGTTCCATGTTTGCAAGATGGTATGCTCTGGAGGAAGAGCTGTGGTTGGTACCTTGATATTAGCATCCAATATAACATCTTCCCAGTAGACCACTGTTCTGTTGAGGGATACAATATAAGGAAAAGTAGAGTTGACAAAGATCTCGAGTAGCTGACTGAGAGTTCCACCATTTGAGAGGAAGGACTGAATGGCCGGATCGGCTTTCCAACAACCAGGGATGATCTCATCAGCTCCAGCATGGTAGAATGGTTCTGGGAATAGGGTGGCTACATCGTTAATAACTCGTTTCAGGACTTGGTAAGTCTTGGGGTTTAAGGGGTTCAATTGGCCTGTTCCAGGTTCAGAGGCAAGACGGTCTTCCCACTTGCTTCCGGCTGGCCACCAGAACATGTTTGCACATGTTATAATGTCAGGGTAGGCTTCTGCCCATGATCCCGTATGGGCTACAAGTAAAAAAAATAAAATTTTAAACTCCTTCCATTTCGCCACAACAATTACTAAAGTTTAAGTACAAACCTATGGTATGGAAAAAGGAATGGACTGAAATTTACTTGATATCATTGTATGCATTATGATTCTGGATTAAATGGTTCAATCATTTGAATCATCTTGTGTTTTATGTCTTTCAAAAAGCCTCACCCAATCCCACTGTCAAAAGTAGTATTAGCTTGTGTATATTCACCATATTGTAATATAAGAATTATCAAGGTTTCTCCAATTATATTTGAGTTTGATTTTGAAATTATATCTTGCACATATTCAAATTCAAATATATAAAATGTCTAATAAGTTTTGGCAAGCAATGAAAAAATAATGAAAGCATCTAATGGGAAGCTGTATGCTTGATAATCCAATATCCTGTGTAAACTAGCTTGGGCTGCTTCCATTTATCATATTTGACGCCAAAGGCAAGAATCACCATGGACAAGTTAAGGCAGAGGAAAGCATCATTCAATTAAATGGAAGGTGAGGGCTTGGGTTGATTTAGTGGGAATTTTTGCAGTAATGCAAAATAAAATTCTATGCAGTCAGTGGGGGATGTTTTCTTAAGAGGAATAAATGCCACTGTAGAAGAGCTTAGGGTGTGATTTCTGTCATGTTTTGTTGAATAATTAGATGGTAATGGTAGTTATGGTTAGTTTTATCTGTATTGTTTGTCATTGTGTAAGATCTGTTTGTACCCCTGGCAAGGAGTGTTTGCAGCTTTGAATAGCTACTTGTTTTTGCTACTATGCAATGTTTTTGTATGTTGAACAAAGGGCACTTGTTCATCAGAAATTATTTAAGCAATCTAATTTTTAATTATAAGGGCAAGAGATGCATATATGGGGCTTGCTAGATTAGATTTAGACTGATTGTAGTAGATAGGTAGTTGAAACAAGTTTACTAAACATAATCCTTTTTCATTTCTCTCCTTTTTTGGGATAAAAGGTTCATCAGAATTTGTGAGATTCAATCGCTTTGTCTTTTGATGTTTCCTGATTGATTTCTGAACCTGCTAAAGAAGATAACTATTTTGGAGGGGTAAAATTTAGGTACAGTTCTCTATGTACTAAACCTTAGGTTCCTCAAGTAAATTCAATTATGTGTTTGTATTGGCCAATAAACCACATGGTTGAATTCAATTGTCCTTGGGAGAGGATGATAGTATGATACTATTCACACTGCATTGGTCTTTGGTCAATACATTTGTGTTGTGGAATATGATTTAGGAACCCAAAGTACAAGACTATACCTAAGTTTTGTCACTTTTGGAATGCACTTAGAGGAGTTAGATCTGCATATCCAATGTTTGAACTCATTCTAGTATCTTTGATGTAGTCTGAGATTCCAAAGTTCTTATGCATATACAAGGCCAGCTAGCTAAGAATTTGTTTAATTGTCCTACAAAATACCTCTCTCAAACCCATAAAAGTGACAATTTTGTGTACTAGATACGACCTTTATAACTAGCAATACAATCCCAGAAATTTTGCACTAAAAAGAGAAAAAGAGTAGGATATCAAACAAAAGAGTAAAGGCAAACGAGAAAAGTTTTACTGACCGGGTGTGTCAATCTCTGGAACCACTCTAACCCCATGCTCCAAGCCAAACTGCACAATTCTGTTGACATCATAAGGAGTGTACAGCATGTCAGGACCATATGACCCCTTAGCTGCCAAATCAGGCTCAGACGGCACCAAAAGTGGGAAAGAGTGTGAGTCAGTGATGTGCCAATGAAACACATTCATCTTATTCACACTTATAGCCCCAATGGTCCTCAGTATATCCTCAACTGGGTAGTAATTCCTTGAAGTATCCAACAAAACCCCTCTGTGAGCAAAAAGTGGTGCATCCCATATATACAACCCCACAGCTACACGTAAAGGGTCACCCCAAACGAGCTGAGAAAAAGTCTCAAGGCCTCTCATGGCACCCCAAACAGTCTCTGCAGTCAAATTAGCAGGACCCCTTGTGGGAATAGTGAGTGTATAGGACTCATTCACGTTGTGGTGAAGTGGGGCAGGGAGGTCTGAGACAGAGACCAAAAGGGTCTGTAAAGGAGGGGTGGAGGTGGTAAAGTTGAGAGTGGGAGGGACTAAGGGAATGTGGTGCTCGGTTTGAATGAGATTGAGGTAGCGCTTGATGGCGGAGGAGAGGTGTATATGTATTTGGTTGGGAGTTGAAATGGTAAAGGTGGGAGAGAGAAGAGTGGCTTGTGGTTGTGGCCATGAAAAAGTTCGTGGCTTTGGCCATACTTGGATTGTAGATTCAACTGTCGAGATTGGGACGGACAACACTGCTATTCCTGCGGAGATTATGAGAATAGAATTGAAGAAAGGAAGAAGCATGTTTCCTCTGTTCAGAATAGGTGAGGTGGGGAGACTTTTTGAGCACTTTGAAAACAGTGATTGACATGGTTTTCTCTGTGACACGTTGCTTTAGACTAAAGTCTAAAGTTTGAGAAATTCATTTTATTTTTAAAAGAATAAAAAAAATGAACAGTCATTGTCCCACGCCTCACGGTGAGTTGGATAAGCCCATAGGCACACCAGCTCGAACTGGAACTCGAAAACTCCAAACCCATACATACTCCAACCTCTATTGGTTTCTAGGACTTTTAGAAATTACAATTACAGTTCTTGTGAGAACTCAAACTTGGAATGTGATGAAAGCCTCAACAATCACCTACCAGTTGTACCACACCCGTTGGTGGTAAGTTTGAAAAATTCTAACAGCATGTAAAAATGTCACAATTTTTGCTACAATTATTTTATGTGACAGATTATAATTAGTTATTTGTCAGTTTTACATTGATTTACATTTTTTTTTCTCCGCCCACAAATTTTCACATGAATTGTTGTGACTGAAGTTGTGATTTATGCTATGTTCATAGAATTTTTGTTTGAAGTCTTTGTTAATAACATGTGTTGCTTTAATTGTTGGTCATGAGTTTTGTTTGGTTGTTATTTGGGAATTTGCTTTTGTGCTACTAGTGATGGACTTTGTCTTAGCTGGAGCCTAATAAAAGAAATAATATTGAATGAGTATAATTTAAGATCTACTTTGTTTAGTCAAGTCAATTTACTTGATCTTGACAGGTAATCTTTATTATTGGTAGAAAACTTAGCCTTCCAGTTTGTATTTAATATAGGATGAAGAAGATAAGACCAGTTGTATTGTGAATTTTGGATATATAAATATTGGACCCTTTTTGGGGTCAAGGGATGGAAAAGAAATTGACAAAATGGTCCTTTCAGTTGATCATAAATTGTTCTAGTTTGTAGAGTCTTGCTATTTTCATGCATCAATTTTTTCTCTTTTTTTCTGATAAATTACACTTTTAGTCCCTCAAATATTGTTTATGTTTGATTTTGGTCCATTATTTTCAAATATTTAAAATGTAATAATTTGGTCACCCCAATCTATTTTTATATTTAAGTGACCGTAACTTGAAGTTTTTGTTGGCCATTTTTATATTTGGGTCCATCACTTTCTTATATGTATTTTTTTTAATTTTCGTATGGACTAAATCCGTTAATTTTTTTTAATGGGATTTTTGAAGGAACATGGCATGAAAGCAAAGAGTATGACCTATTTGAGTTAGCCTATGGGCCCAAGAGGTGGATATGTCAAGTGGGCTTGAAAATCTTGCAAAAGCCATGAGTCCATGAACAAGCAAAAAACACAAAAGGGAATATTTGAATAATTTGTTGTATTTACCAAAAAAAGGTGTAATTTTCTCAATGTCCCTAAAATTTCAGTCTAATCATCTCAAGCTATGAAAAGCTATTTAACCACATTTAATGCTAAATAACAAAAAATCTCAAATTTATCAGGTTTTTAAGCGATCATCTCTCCTAAAAAGGCTTGGAAAAGCTTATATTAGCTAATCAGATTATCTAAATTCGATAGCAAATTAGACTGATGTATTATTCAAAAAAAGCCTATTGCTCAAGGTTGCAATTCAAGAATCTAGCAACCAAAATTTCAATTATTATCTAAAGATAAAATTAGGCATACCTCTAATCTACTACAAAACCATGTTCCTAGCAAGCTTTGTTCAGACTTCATTTACCTCACCAAACACATTTATATTTTTTAATTATGCCAAAGCTTGTGATTATTAGATTCAGAAAATTTTAAAAGAGGTTCTATGTTTGTGGACTTAAGCAGAGTATTAAAAGGCCCAAATACAAATCTTTAGATTTAGGAACTTAAATCGAAATCAAAGGGCCCAAATCTTGCTATTTAGTTTGAATTTTGGAAGATAAATTTTGGGAAGCTTTTTTTTTTTTTTTTTTTTGAGCTGGCTTTGGAATTAATTGACATTTATAAACTCATCCACTTAAATTCTTTTTGTTTCTTTTTATTTCCTCTTGGAAGAAAAAAAGAAAAAGAAAAACAAAGAAAGTCACTTGACAAATGTTGCATTGTCATATTCTTTCACATATTTATTCTTGGTTCCGAGTTAAATAAGCGATTTGCAAAACAAGTTCCTACAGCAAGGGAATGTTCTTTCCACGCAACAAATGTATTACTAGCAAACCTATATCTCATAAACAATCTCTATTTATAAAGGCAAATAAATAATGATGATTTAATAAGCCCTTTCCAATAATATAAACTTTAAACACAATAAAAACACTACCATAGAACATGACAAAAAGATCTGCTTTGCTAAACAGAGGAAAAGCTCTTCTCATCTAAAAAAATGAAAAGCTAAATACAGCATATAGATTATAGATTAGAATACACTCTCAGTACTGGAAGTATTACACAATATGGAATACTGCATCATGAAAAATCTAAAAGAAAGGAGATCTAAAGGGAATCCCCTTTCTACTTCTTTTGCGATTTGATTGATTAGGTTCATGTTCATGTTCATGTTCATCTCTCCTATTTTTTTGTCAAAAATGGTACCTCAGAGGAAGGATCTACTTTAGTTCTCACTATATCTTTCACCTGTAAGAATCAAATTATTGTACTAGTGAGAAAAATATTTTGAAAAATCAAATTAAAACATTAATAAATAGAATATATATTGAAGAAAAAAAATATACATCCTACTTTGCATGCGATTGAACCGAACTTAAATGAATCTCTTTCCTCAGTTGTAAATATTTCTAAATGATCTATTAGTTTATATCCACAAACTTGACACTTGTAAGTAGCATTAACTCAACATTCATTCAATTTATTTTTTGAGTGAATAAAAACTATTTTTTTGAAATTAAAAGTGAAATGGTGTATATCGGAGGCATCTAGAAATTTCCTTATTTTACTAATTTGAAGCGCTCTTTTACGTGAAGCTTAAAGAACCTTAAACATAAACAAAAATAGTAAGATTATTTATCACTACAAAACATTGATATATATATATATATATATATTTATATGTATGCACTTTTTTCTTAAACAAAAAACATCATTAATATAAAATATAAAAAATAAACCTTACTTGGAGAAACTTGTGATCTTTATGCCTACTATTTTTGCAACTTGGACAAAATACTGCAGACTCGACATAAGTAAGTAGAGCATATATTTTTGTGTTTGTCACAACAAACATTGAATTCTCTCTCTCTCTCTCTCTCTCTCTGAGAGAGAGAGAGAGAGAGAGAGCATGAAATTGTGCCAAATGGCGCATTCCTTGAAGTTCTTTTTATTTAGGCTTCTACTTCAAAGAGTTTGTATTTATATCAAATTATTAGTTCATTGAACTAGCTAATAGAGTAAATGTATATACTAATTATCTATAGTTGTGCATTAATTATTTATATTAAATGAATTTATTTATTTTTGTAAACTTTATTTAAGAAATAATTTTTAGTTGGAATAATAATATTAGATTAACAATATAACATTATTCCTCATGTTTAGTTGTTTTGACACAAATTTTTTTTTTAAATTAAATATTTGTGTATTTAATAAAAATTTATCTTAACCCTTTAAATTTCCTGATTCCTTTCAGTGACATGTGATATATATGTGTGTGTGTGTACGCAAAACTAACATTTTAGTATTTATTCTAAGTAATTAGAAAGATAACTAATAGAATGAATATGTTTATTTTGTAATATTAATTATTTTAAGCATAATGAAATTTCAATATCATTTTTCTAAGATTTATATGAGAATTTTTTTATTTTTTTTATTTTTTACGTGGGGGAACAATTGATTTGAAATATGGTATTCTTACTAAAATTTTAGTTATCTTTGCAACTATTGAAATAATGTCCAAAAAAAAGGGGCAAAAAATAAATAACTTTACTAACACAAAATGTAGAATGTAAAAAAATAAAAATTGAAGGATATTCGCATTTTTTGTAGGCATGAAACATGTCTATTTATATGACCCAATATATCATGCAATTTTAAATTTAAACACACATATATATACTATGATCAAATCTCTACACTATTGTTAGTGTCTTTCTATTTTGACTATATATAAAATAACTAAAGATTACCTTTTTTTTACAAGGAAAGTTATTGAAAAATTTTTAAAATTTTTTTTTTTTTATATACATCGATAGTTGAGGATGAGAGATCTGAATCTGAATGTCTTTATTAGAAATTGAGATGCCAGCTAGTTAAACTAAATCTAATTGAAATATTGGAGAAAACGAATAATGAGTTACACCGCATATCGTGTGGAAACGCAACTAGCTAGTTTAGTATTAATTATAGATGTAAGCCATGCAGATGGAAACTTGGGAGCCATACTAGTGCATCTTTCTTAATATTTTCTGTTGGAATTATGCTTCTTCTTTTTTTGTTCTCGATGTTATTAATGTAAAGAACATAAAATAAAAAAAATAATCTCACAAATTTATATATATATATATATATATATATATATTTATCGAGTTGGAAGAGGATTAGGATTTCTATCCTATCCCAACTGGTACTTAATAATAAAAATATTGGTCTTGCCGGCTAGGGCTCTAAATCCCACAGTATTTAGGTCTTTTTGGTGCGTGGGATACGTGTTAATAACATATATAAAGACAACCCAAAAAAATTAATTAAAAACAAGTTATTAGTTTAACATATTTACTTTAACTCAACAAATTTAAGTCATGCAGTTTTTTTTTTTGTCATGGAATTAATATTATTTATAATTAATTCATAACTTAAATTTTTAGCTATCTTTATATATATATATATATATATATATATATATATAATAATCAATCCTAAGTTATTATCAATTAAAACCAAACAATTGAACTGAATATTTCTAGATTATTATTATCAATTAAAACCAAACAAGTATATAATAATCACTAACTTAATTTAATTGCTCAAGCAAATACTATCAATTTAAAATAAAATAAAGAAAAGCTATAATTATATTTAATTATAAACCAATTGGAAAAAGTTTAACTCTAAACATGTTTGGAGTTATCTTACTTCATTCTATTATGTAGCAACTAAAGAGACCATTCATACAAGCCAAGCTCAAGATGCATGGATCCTTAGACCAGTGAACCCGATACAATGAATTTGTAGAGAGTGAGCCAAAGAGCTGGGCTTTAGTGTATGAACAACGACCATCACAGTGTTCCTCATGGGCTGAGTTTACCAAAGGAAATTGGTCCTCGATATGATTCGAGGAGCTTTTCCTGGCCTCCCTCGCTTGTTTGGGGGCGAAGGATCCCCTTCCTGTTTCTCTTTATCCCCTTTTATAATCGTTTCCTTTTTCCTGAATAGGGTCCCTAGGATAGGTACTTGTCTCATCAGCCTCTCCCTTTAGTTGTTGGGAGTGGTTGTACGTATAGAGAAGTATGGCTCTGCCAGGCACAAGGCACTGAATGCAGTCGTGGCAGCCTTTCCCTTAGACATTTTTATTTTCTCTGTTGTCTTTTCCTGCTTTAGTGTTTTTCCTGTCCTGTGGAACAATATGGAGTGTCGCCACTGGTCATATGTTGCCTCTTTTACCCTCGGCTATATCCATCCGAGAAGGATTCTCCATGGCCGAGGAGGTATTTTTCCTTGGGCTGGGCTCCTGGCCCAATGTAAACAACAATATGGGCCTATTAGCCTTTTACCCCCCCCACAATAGCCCCTCAAAATCCTGCTATCCGGCTCCTCGGACGAATAGGAGGGTTTTGGTGACATCGAGTCTGTGTCACGGTTTCCCAAGCCTTGCCTTGCATTAATGCCAGAGTCTTTTCGTTTACTCGAGGCGCGTCCCTAGCTGTGAGATATTCTTTTAGTCTATCTAAGCCACATCCCTGTCGTTTCGGTACACGATGCGCGCTTTAATTAGAGCCCTTTCACGAGGTGACCTAAATCCAACGACTGAAGACTACTTTGGAGTTCGAGCAAGATTGATCTCGTTTGTAATTCCTTCCTGGAGATTTGGGGCGAATTGATTGCATCCAGATTGGCTCCCTATATAAGACATGCAGTGGGAGACAGTCCCCCATTATTTGCAAAGCCCTGGGTTTTTCAGGTTTCTAACTCCTCCGAGTGACTGAGATTTTGGGAGTGAAATGATCATGATTAGGGTGAGGGTGAAGAAACAAAACCCTCTTTAGAAGTCTTGGATACCTCCGAGATTCAGAATGGTCCGGTCAGGACAAGGGAGACAAAGACTCAAGGCCTTTTTTCTCCTTGACAAGGCGAGAAAGGAGCCTCTCCTCCCTTCGGCCAAAATTCGATACTTGCTCGATTGCTGCTAGAAAGATACTTGCTCAGTTACTGCTAGAGCAGGTATAGGGATTGGGCATCCCCGCTTCTTCCTCTCTTCCATCACTAGGGCCACCCAGGTGCCTCTGCTTCTTCCTCTCTTCCATCATTGGTGCCACCCAGGTGCCTCTGCTTCTTTCTCTCTTCCATCACTGGCACTACCCAAATGCCTCTACTTCTTCTTCTCTTCCATCACTGGCACCACTTAAATGCTTCTGCTTCTTCTTCTCTTCCATCACTGGCACCACTCAAATGCTTCTGCTTCTTCTTCTCTTCCATCACTGATGCCACCCAGATGCCTCTGTTTCTTCTTCTCTTCCATCACTGGTGCCACCCAGACTTGCCTAGTCGTTGTTAGAGCAAAATTGAAGGGTTTATCATCCCCGTGTATTTTTATATGTTTTATTTTTGTTTTTATTTTTATTATATATATATTTTTAGTTAGCTTATGATTACAGGCTTGTCTAAACCCCTTTATGTATATTGTACTATCTCTTTATCTAATAAAAGATGATTTTATCACATTTTACGTATCCTTTCTCTTTTGCAATAATTATCTTGTGAATGGATGTAGTGTTGTTTTTTCTTTCGAACCGTACATAGAACCGATGCCCTCGTCGATATAGTTATTTATTGAAATCGACGAGCACAACAGTGCCAACTTTAAATAGGTTAACTATACAAGACCAACCCGGATAACAGCCGCACGTTCCGTATTGCGAATGGAATGACCGCCTAAGGATATGTAATCCCAAATAAACCGTCCGAGGGGGTCGCTAGGCATTAAGGCTCTTTCCCGCGTTTTTGATGATATTCGTAGCATTAACTTGCTTTAGGTATATGGTCTGAAGACCAAGGCATGACTGTACATGGTCTTAAACACAGAAAGGCACCATTGTGCGTTAGTTTCCATAAGGCCAAAGGCCGAGGACCATGCAATATCTCCGTTATGCCTAAGATTCAAGCCCTTCTTAAAGTTGCTAGTTTTCCTTAGGCTTGAGTTCGAGGACCATGCAAGACCTTGATTCTATCTAGCACTTAGGCTTTGTTTTCAGTGTGTCTAGTTTCCCCATAGGCTTGAGTCCGAGGGGGTCGCTAGGTATTGGTTTTGTCTAGCACTTGGGCTCTTAGAGTGTAGTTTCCCCATAGGCTTGAGTCCGAGGACCATGCAAGGCCTTGGTTCTGTCTAGCACTTGGGCTCTTAGAATGTAGTTTCTCCATAGGCTTAAGTCCGAAGACCATGCAAGGCCTTGGTTCTGTCTAGCACTTAAGCTTTGTTTTCAGTGTGTTTAGTTTCCCCATAGGCTTGAGTCCGAGGACCATACAAGGCCTTGGTTCTGTCTAGCACTTGGCTCTTAGAGTGTAGTTTCCCCTTGCTGGTCCTGTCTAGCACTTGGGCTCTTAGAGTGTAGTTTCCCCATAGGCTTGAGTCCGAGGACCATGCAAGACGTTGGTTCTGTCTAACACTTAGGCTTTGTTTTCAGTGTGTTTAGTTTCCCTATAGGCTTGAGTCTGAGGACCATGCAAGGCCTTGGTTCTATCTAGCACTTGGGATCTTAGAGTGTAGTTTCCCCATAGGCTTGAATCCGAGGACCATGCAAGGCCTTGATTCTGTTTATCACTTGGGCTCTTAGAGTGTAGTTTCCCCACAGGCTTGAGTCCGAGGACCATGCAAGGCCTTGGTTCTGTCTAGCACTTAGGCTTTGTTTTCAGTGTGTCTAGTTTCCACATAGGCTTGAGTCCGAGGACCATGCAAGGTCTTAGTTCTGTCTAGCACTTAGGCTTTGTTTTCAGTGTGTCTAGTTTCCCCATTGGCTTGAGTCCGAGGACCATGTAAGGCCTTGGTTCTGTCTAGCACTTGGGCTTAGGCGATCAACTTTTCTTTCCGTAGGGGATTCAATAGACTGGACTACTAGGCCCGCGAGAGTTAGCCCCTTGTCAAGTGTTCGGGGCAAATATCTGACGTCAGAAGCCCCTAGGACCACGTTTCACTTAACAACCCTTCCCACGTAATCAACGCTTCGAAGTATGGACCTGAGTGGAGGCTGAATGACGACAACAACAATATGTTTTAGGAAATAAGGGGGGAGGCTTTCGTGCAGCTTGTACCACCGCCACAATGGTCTTTCTAATGGACTCCTGGTGGCAAGAGCTTGACCCCACCGTGATTGGTCGTTGCGCTTGCTAACGCACAAGCTCTTTCCACAGACGGTGCCAATTGTAGGGACATGTTTTCCAAGCCAAGCCCAAGATGCATGGATCCTTAGACCAGTGAACCCGATACAATGAATTTGTAAAGAGTGGTCCAAAGAGCTGGGTTTTAGTGTATGAACAACGACCATCACGGTGTTCCTCATGGGCCGAGTTTACCAAAGGAAATTGGTCCTTGGTATGATCCGAGGAGCTTTTCCTAGCCCCCCTCGCCTGTTTGGGGGGGAAGGATCCCCTTCTTGTTTCTCTTTATCCCCTTTTATAGTTGTTTCCTTTTTCCTGAATAGGGTCCTTAGGGTAGGTACTTGTCCCATCAGCCTCTCTCTTCAATTGTTGGGAGTGGTTGTACGTACAGAGAAGTATGGCTCTGCCAGGCACAAGGCACTGAATGCAGTCGTGGTAGCCTTTCCCTTAGACGTTTTTATTTTCTCTGTTGTCTTTTCCTACTTTAGTGTTTTTCCTGTCCTATGGAACGATATGGAGTGTCGCCACTGGTCATATGTTGCCTCTTTTACCATCGGCTATATCCATCCGAGGAGGATTCTCCATGGCCGAGGAGGTACTTTTCCTTGGGCTGGGCTCCTGGCCCAATGTAGACAACGATATAGGCCTATTAGCCTTTTACCCCCTCACACATATGTAGTCTAGACTTCTATTCACATGACTTTTTTATGAGCTATGTGACTTGTTTAAATAATACACATATATAATCTTATATAAACATCATGTAATGAGTTGGAAAAAATAGTTTCAAACATGTTTAAAACCAAATTTTGCCCCTTTTGGTAATCACTAAAAAGTTAACAATCTACATTAAAAACTACTAGTCCACTATAGTATTATATTTCTTTTTTAGGTCTAATCAAAGAATCATTCTTGACGCATACCAAATTTTATAACTCGTTAATTTATACAACCATGAGTGATGAATATTTTCTGTCAATTTGAACCCAACACTTTTTATTAACTACTCACAATTGTATACGTCAACAACTTATAAAATTGGATGTAAGGGTGTGTTTGGATACTATTTATTACTGAAAACTAAAACATTGTAGCAAAATAATTTTTAAATATGTGAAAAATGTCGTGGGACTCATTTTTAATGAAAGTTTTGCTGAAAAAAGAGATTTTTAGGTCTCGTGAATAGTGCACGAGATCCACGCGCAAAACGCTAGACATGCAAACGCTGGACGCTTGTCGCTATCCAAACGTTCACTAAGAATGGTTGTGTCCATAATATTGTTTGCTTAAACTATAAACGTATCACAATTAGGAAATAATGCAAAGAGTTGGGTTTTTATTTTTATTTTTTTCATTTTACATATAGAGTAAAACATTAATATATTTAATGCGTGACTATAAACATGACAAAGAAAAAAAACTATCAAATTTAATTTGCGTTTTTGTTCATAACTGTTTCTTTTGCTTTCCAAATCTCCAAATGCTGCCTTTGTTTTTCAATGTATAACATGAATTCAAATATATATATATTTTTTTTAGTATTTATGAAATCAAATACTTACATAAAGGGAAATTAATTCAAATTATAAACGGTGTTTTTTTTTTTTTTTGAGGAAACAGTAGCACTTATTAGAGTATACAAATACAAATTAGAAATAAATGCATTTATAATTTTTATAGCATATAAATATATAATAAAGATGTGGCAACCGAATCATACTGCAACCTGCAAGTAATTTGAGATGTACGTGGTTATGAACGAATTGTGACTTACCAATTACCATGGCCACATGTTAAGTGTTGGGTAAGGTTGGGAATGGATGGGCTAGTTTTTTGGGTTGGAAGAGAAGGCTATAAGCCTGGCCCAGGAGATAACTTCTTAAAAATTAGATGATTTCTGAATAGATACTTCTATTGGGCCCAACTAAACTCAAATCCAAATCAATAAGCCCAATCTTTCTATTCAGTGTAAAATTACTGTGTAATTTACTTTGAGTTTGCATTTTGGAAGATAAATTTTGGGAAGCTGTTTTTTTTTTTCCCACCCCATAAAGAATCCTTTTTGAGGTGACTTTGGAATTGATTAACATTTATAAATTATAGGATAAAGTTTAGTTACAAAATTGGTTGTAGCCTTAGGCTATAACCTAAGGTTACAACTTTATTTAATATCTTTTTATTGAAGGTAAATTTTGACAAATCTACCGTTAGATTACATCTTCTTCTTATATCTTCCATGCTTGCAAAATTTCTAGAAAATTAAAGATCAATAGCTATGTCATTATTAAATTGTTTAAATTGGAAGTTTTTGTAGTTTGAAATTATGTATAAAATATAAGCTTATATAGATCATATAGTAAATAATATTTGATTAACACAAAATTTGACATGTATATTAAAAACGTAAAGAACATATAATTTAACGGTTAGATTTTCAAAATATATAGTAATATTTATTTTATTGAATAAGGTTGTAGCTTTATTCAATAAAATAAACTATATTACTGCCAAATGCTATATCTCATAATTAAACAATCTATTTTTAGAAAAGGTAAATAAATAATCCTTTTTTTTTCTTTTTTCTTTTTCGATTTGTATTCATGCTTAATTTAAAAAAAATTAAATCTCATGATTTTCTAAATGAAATCAATAGAATTTTTTTTTTTCCTTGAGAAGAGAAATCTATAAAAATTTATTGCTAAAAATATGAAATTACAAAGTATATATTGGCATAGACCTAGAGAGCATTACAAATTTATAGCTGAAGAATCATGATCTAATAAGCCCTTATCTAACTTTAAACATAATAAAAAGCCCGTTTGCTAAAATCTTTAGAGTTCAGACGTTCTCACTGGAAACATTACATAATATAGAATACAACATCATGAAAAATCTAAAAGGAAGGAGATCTAATGGGTGTTCCTTTTCTTCTTCTTTTGCGATTTGATTGATGAAATTCATCACTCCTATTACTTGTCAAACAAGGCACTTCACAAGAAGGATCTACTCTTGGTATCACAGGAAATTCATCACTCCAATTACTTGTCAAACATGGCACTTCATAGTAAGGATCTACTCTTGATATCACTGTATCTTTCACCTATAATCAAATTATCGTTCTAGTGAGAAATCTATATTCAAACAAATCAAATAAAACATTAACAAATAGTATACTGAAAAAAAAAAAATTCTTACTTTGCATGCAATTGAACAGAACTTGAATGAAGCTCTTTGTTTATCGGTATAAAAATTGGATATATCCAATAGTTCATATCCACATACTTGACACTTGTAAGGTGCATTAGCCCGATATTCATTTGTTTTATTTCTTGTTTGAAGAAAAACTATTTTTTTGTGGTTAACCGTGTAATGGTGTATATCAGAGATATCCAGCAATCCACTTATATTGTTACTTCGAATTGCATTATGATGTGAAGCTTTGCGAACCTATAAAAAATAATAATATTTAGATTTATGACTACAACAATATGATATTATATATTTATATATTAAGAAAGTAACCATCATTATTGACCCAAAAAAAAAATACTTACTTGGAGAACTTTGTGTTTGTGACCTTCAGCATCATGTTTATTTTTGCAACGTTCGCAAAATATTTTGTTCTTTTCGCAGTCTCTACAGAAGAAATTACAGAATGTATCTTTGAGACCGTGTTTGTCACAAGAACAAGGCTTGTAGAATTCAGAATTTAAGAAAGACGCTAGCCATGGTGGTGGAAACTTGGAATCCATATATTGACGCTTTTGCGTTGAAACTATTAACTCAGACTCTCTTTTCTAATGCTAAAATAAAACACCTTAACAAAATAATCTCTCTAGCTTATTGCTTTTGTTAATGAAATAATTGTTCCCTCAGCCTAACTTGTATTTTATACTACATTTGTTATTTCGAGTTCGAAGAGGAATACTAGACTGAGTACCAATAGGAATAGGATAGAAATAAATCTTATTCCGACCAGGGCTCTAATTATGAAAGAATGAAAGTTTTTTTTTTTTTTTTTTAAGGATTGAAAGGGTTTTGGTTTATTGGTGCGACTTTTTATTTATGTATTGTACATACACACATCCTCATTCTCTAAAATAAATAAATAAATAAATATAAAACTATATATAAACACATCGTTTAGGGTCGTCCCTATATTCCTAATTTTTTACATACCTTTTTATTTTTATTTTTAATTTTTACATTGGGTCGGTGAGAGAGCAACCAACGGCATCCATTGAAGCCACATGCTTAACTCTAACTAAGAAGAATAGAAAACCATATTCTAGCTACAACAAATTGCTACTTTTTAAGTTTAGGTCTCTCCTATAACGCGATGATGTTAAATAAATTAAAGGAAATAGAAAATAGATGTAAAGCAATGGGAGAAAAAGAGAGCACATGAAAAGGTTATGTTGACTTAACGGAACATAGTGTCTAACTTTTTGTGGACAAAATTGGCAAATGCCCTTTTCGGGCAAAAAAAATATATATATTATGCCCCATTTTCCAAACTAATTAGGGAAATGTCCCTTTTTTTAAATTCGATTTTCTCAAAATCGAGTTAAACTCTATAATGACGTTTTTAAGGAGTCTATAGTGACATTTTAAGGACCTATAATGGCGTTTTAAAACTCGAGCTCCTCGAAGTTGAGTTATAGGTAAAAAAAGAAAGAAAAAAAATTGCATGTAACTCAAGTTCATGGAGCTCGAGTTTCAAAACGACACTATAGATCCTTAAAACGTCACTATAGGTTCCTTAAAACGCCACTATAGGGCTCCAGAATTTTTTTATTTTTATTTTTATTATAACTCGATTTTGAAAAAATCGAATTTCAAAAGAGAAGCATTTCAATAATTAGTTTGGGAAATGGGGCAAAATGCTGGATTTTTTTTTTTTTTTTTGAAAGGGGCATTTGCCCATTTTCTCCAACTTTTTGTTGACCCCTCTTGTTACTACATAAGCTTTAAAGTTTTATATAAATATATATTTATATATATAAGGTAAATTATAAATTACACCACTAAAATTTGGGAGTATTTGAATTTTACACTATGAAGTTTTAGAATTTGGACTTTACCCCCTAAAGTTTGGAATGTTTTGATTTTACACCATGATATTTCAGAATTTGAATATTACCCCCATAAAATTTAGAGTGTTAAATCTATATTCTAAAATGTTAGAATATAAAATCCAAACACCACAAAAATTCGAAATAAAATCTAAATTCTAAAACTTTAGTGTAAAATCCAAACATCTCTAAACTTTAGAGGTGTAATTTGTAATTAACCCATATATATATATATATATATGTTTTATTTTTCCAGCCTAACTTGTATTTTATACTACATTTGTTATTTCGAGTTCAAAGAGGAATACTAGACTGAGTATCAGTAGGGATAGGATAGAAATAAATCCTCTTTTGAGTAGGGCTCTAATTGTGAAAGATTGAAAGGTTTTTGGTTTATTGGTGCGACTTTTTATTATTATTATTATTATTATTATTATTATTATTATTTGGGGGGGGGGGGGGGGGAAGAGCAAGTGACACTTATATATTGTATATTCACACATCATCATTCCCTAAAATAAATAAATAAATAAATAACTATATATAAACACATCGTTTAGGGTTGTCCCTATATTCCTAATTTGTTACATACCTTTTTATTTTTATTTTTAATTGTTACATTAGGTCGGTGAGAGATCAACCAACGACATCCATTCAATTATTTTGCTCTCCCATATATTTTTATACAAGAATATTTGTTTTTAAGGAAAGAATATAGAAAGTTGTTCTTAAACCTTTTGTGAGTGAAAGTGCATACATTATAAAGGTCGATACTATAGTTTAATCCTAGGGGCTTGTTTGGCCAAGCAGATAAACAATCGCACCAAGTTTTACTTTGGGTTGCACGAATCAACCTTTAAGGATAACGGTGTTTGCGTGATTCTATAATACTGTGAGATTATTCCTAAATTTACATATATATATATATTGTTATTTCTTATTTACATTATTGCTAATTATTTGAGATATTTTTTGTTGTACCAAACTTATTTATTCATTATTATATTTCCAACATAAATCTTATTAGAAAATGCTAGACAAGCAGGCTCATGGATTAATCATTGTGTTGAGATTATTCTTAGTTGAGAAAGAAAAGAAAAAAGGCTCATGGGTTATTCATCTGTAATTCTATTATGTTTGTTGCTTCTTTTTTGTGTGTGTGTTATTATAAGGGTTCTTTTCCTAACTAAACCAAAGTTGCTCTTTAAAAAAAAAAAAAAAAATTGTCTCTGTTATTATAAGGGTTCCTTTTATAATAGAACCAAAGCTGTAAATCTTACCATATATGTTTGTTACTATGTTGTATCTACTAATACCACCTTAAAGGTAGATTGTGGAGTTTTGTATTTCAAAGTTACCCAACATAGGTAGTCATGATAAATTTAATTTTATAGGGGATGCTACTGCATAGATGAAACATGTATGCATTTAATTTGATTTGTTTCACTTGCTATTATTTTGGTTAGTGCTGACTACTTGCTTGAATTTGTAATGCATTAGGATTATGATTCTACATCTTTCAAAATTTTCATTCAACCAACCCCTATTGGCGCATCTTCACATTTTGAATTATATGGGTCTAATTTTTATTCCTATCATGCATTGCTAATCGTGATAAGTTTGCATATGTAATACATTTATCAATAGTTAAATAAGGGACGGAAGAAAGGGTTGGAAATTCCCCCCCAAACTACTTAGAAGATGAAGATGTTTAGCTGAATTCTACTCAATTTCGTAGGTATATTGCTATATTCATAATATTTTTACATTGATTATTTTCTCAATTTGTTTTAATGTATCAAATTACATGTTTGAGCTGTGCGTATTAAATTAATCTTTTGATTTAATTGTTATTAATTATGAACTGATAATTATTATTTTTATTGAGTAAATACTGTAAATGAATTTAGGTATGAAAAAATAAATTAAAGTTTACATTTTATATTAAATTGTGTATGACAATTACATTAACATATAGTGATTTATTTATTATGTAATTATTATTAATTGACATTTCTCAGATTAATTTTACTTTCAAATTTTTCTTTTAATCTCAGTGTGAGTTTGGATAGTGGCAAGTTACACGTTTTGTGCGTCTGCATTTTTTCCCTGGTCCCGTGCACTATTCATGAGACCTGCAAGTACGAAATCTGGCAAAATCAACTTTAAAACTGGGTCCCACGGCACTATTCACATATTTAAAAATTATTTTGCTACAGTATTTTTAATTTTCAGCAATAAGAGGTATCCAAACAGACCCTCAATCTATCAAAAATCTTGGCTCTACCACTGGTTAAATATATATGGTGTAGTATATATCTTTTTTATTTTTTTTATACAAGATAAAATTTTTACTCTAGCCTAATCTAAGTATATATGTGTGTGAAACTCTCTCGTAGAAACTTAAACCCCGACCCTTGCCCTCCACACCCTACATGCATTTATATTTATAGAGTGACCACCACACCAAGGGTGCGCGGTGGTAGTGCAGTATATATCTTAACTTCTTTTTGTACTTATCAAATATATATATATATATATTTATATATATATATAGTAACTTTTTTTTCTTTTTTCTTTTTTTTGTAATCTATATATATATAAAACCGAAACCTCTGCTAGCACCACAATTTTCCACGTCAGTACAATATTTAAAAAATAAAAAATAAAAATAAAAATATTATAACACCTCAAAACCCTAGCAACCTTACCCTCAAAACCCTAGCCACCTTACCCCCCTCTCAAGTTAAGAAATATAAAATCACAGTTTCTGCAAACTCTCCCTCTCCAAACATAAATATCAAATTCAACCCCTTTAATTTCTCTTTATATTTGTGAGGCTTCTATAGAGTTATAGTGAGTTATGCTGATTTTGTTTTATGTGTGTGTGTGTGTATAAATGGTCATAATACTCCGGTATTCCAAGAGAAATTTGTGTTTTCGTTAATTGAAGGCCTTAGAGAGATAAGTGTTGCAGTTTGGAACAGCAATACAAAAGACGATTTCATTGGCAGCGGAAAGTAATTACTTTGTCTCATATTTTTGTTTTTTGAATTGATTTTGTGTGCTTTTTAGACCCTTTTGGATCAATTTTGTTAATTGGGTTTTTTTTTTTTTTTTTAGGGTCCAATTGGGGAAGGTTCTTTCAAGGGTTACGACGACCGCACTTGGTGTCTGTATACTAATAGTGGGGGGTAAGTGCTGTAAATTACTAACCCTTTTAAGTGTATAATCTGTTTTTAAAATTATCTATAATATTTTGTCCTCCGAAAATTTTATCTCTTTAATTTTATTATATTGTGTTTCTTAAACTATAGACAGATTTTCTTTGTTTCTTATTTTTAATAATAAATCATTTTATTGCAATACCGGTAATTGTTTGAGAAATCCAATATGTTCATATCTCTATAGAATAGAGAATAGTAGAAGCCAATTTTATTACAACTGCTTAAATTGAGTTGACTTAATTCCGTACAATTACAAAGTATAGCATGAAAGATAATGGAATTAATTGTTGTAATTTTTATTTTTTTTCTTTCCATGTTTTGAATTTCCATTTTTTATTGTTGATGAGAAATTAAGGCTCAGTTACACAATATGTGTAAATTCTTCAGAAGCCTACTTTAAATAGTAAGCCAATGCGTCTCTTACATTTGGGTATTAGTTAAAATTATTTTCAAATGATTGTACCAATAAAAGTGAATGTGTATAAATTTTGTTTAACTGTCCCGTGCATCGCATGGGTTAGCGACTAGTCTTTACTAAAAACGATTAATGTTATAGTTAATTTTAGTTTAATGTTCATTTTTATGTATTTAGAAACAATTATTGTTATTGCCTTTTTTATTTAACTATAACTTGTATTGCAGAAGTTAACGACTAATTTTAATATACAATGAAGTACAAATTATAGAGAACCCTAATAGAGTTTATATAGAGACTAACACATCTAGTATTAGGTACAGATAAGCTTTACGCTACAATTGGGCCTTTGGGAAAAAACATAAAATATTATAAACTCAAATTTATCTTTAACAAATGACATGCAAACAAGCACTTTAATACTTATTGTTGGTTAATTTGCAATAATTCTTCCATATGCCTTTGTGTTTGGGATGCATTGAAGATGAGCTCTATTCCTATTGCATTTACTCTATTCCTATTCCATTTACTCTCTCTCTCTCTCTCTCTCTCTCTCTCTCTCTCCCAAAACAAAATGTGGGCAAATAAGCTAAAAATAACCCTTATTTAAAAATGAGTATTTATGTCAATTCATTTTTTTTAAGGCTAAAATATTAATTTATCCCTAAAGTTTGCATGAAATTTATTTTTGGTCTCCCTAAACTATTAAAAATATTGTTTTTTTGCCTTTCCATACACTCTTGCAAATTATTATGTGCCTATCAAAATGTTTAGCTTGCACTAGTGACAGATCCAAGATTTTAATTCAAGGGTCAAGAAAGATCAAAATAAAAAGGTTGAAAGCAAGTTAATTCAAAAAATATTAATTAATATAAGTAAAACGTACTTAAGTATTTGAAAGAAGTTACTTAAACATATAATATATAATATATATTTAGAGAGAGAGTTTTTTTTTTTTAGTGTAGTGCTATTAGAGTTGATACCTATTATAATAACTAGCTTGTAACCTCATGCATATGAATGAATACACTTAAAGATATACACTAAGATGCATAATATAATTCATATATATATATATATATATATATATACACACATAATTTAAAGACTATTGATAGTCATTTTTATATTTTGTTAACTCTTTAAAAATTTTTGCAAGGATATTATTGGTATAAAATGTAAATTGTCCATATATATTTTTTTAATTATTGTGAAACACTTTTTTTTACGATTTATTTATTCTAGATTCTTTGGTTTGTATATTTAATAACTCACTTGGATAAATATTTATGTCACGTGGATCATGTCACGTGGATGAATATTTATAATTTGGTCTCACATTTGATTATAAAATTAAAAAATAAAACTCTTTAAGAATAAATAATTTAAGACACATGACACAAAATTGAAACTTTAATTTGGAATTTTAATTTGAATTTCTTTCAACTTCACCTATTATTATATATATAGATTGCTATCCTTAAGGCACTTTAAATTCTAAGATCATAAGTATATATAATATATTTTCAAAAAGTAAAAAACATAAATAAAAATAATCAATATTTAGTTATTATTAGATGAATTTTTTTTGAGAAAAATTATTAGATGAAGTTAAAAAGATAAAACTAAATCAAAGTAATTAAAAAAAGTCATTTGATTACTTAAAATTATAATAAAAATGAATTAACTTAAATGCATCAAAAGTACAATAAATCACTTGAAATATTTAAAATTTTCTATATATGTCGTGATTTTTTAAACAAAAAAACGTAAGATGTTTTTATATTTTAAATTGACATAGAAGTATCAATGTTCATTTCAAACTATTCAAAAAGAGTGTTGTTATCCATTTTTTTTTATAAACATATAATATTGTAAAGAATAAAAAATAAAATAAAACAATAGCAACAACCACGACCACGACTAAATGATGTACCACCAGACATGAAGGTGTGTGAGCTAATCGACCACGACTCAAGAAAATGGGACCGAGGAAAAATAGATGCCAAGTTTAGCCCTCAAACACGAAATGAGATCATGTCACTGCCGCTAAAAAACCTTAACTCTCATGACTCTGTGTGCTGGATGGAAAACAGAGCACAAAAATTCTCCGTTCGGTCAGCTTATAAGGTAGCGGTTCGCTTGAAAAACCAGCCCAAGGCAGAACATTCAGCAGCTCGGCTTCACGCGTGGACATGGAAAGAGATTTGGTCCCTCAATGTGCCACCGAAGATACGAACGTTTATATGGCGAGCGTGCTCTAATTGCTTGCCTACCCGAGACAATCTACACCGCAGGCGAGTGCGAGTGGAACCGACTTGTGAGCTGTGCAAACAAGAACCCGAGACTACCACTCATATATTATGGACGTGCCCCTTTGCAAGAAACGTCTGGGCACTGATCAAGGGAAAAATCCAAAAATGCAGTAATGGAGACAGTGACTTTTTTCTTCTCTTCAAGCAGATGCAAACTAAACTGAGCAAACAAGAACTGGAGACATGGGCGGTTACAGCTTCGGCTCTATGGAATGCAAGGAATAAAGTGTACTTTGAACAGTTCCAACCTCAGCCACATATAATTTGGGAAGGAGCAAGAGTCTTACTGGAGGAATATCAAAGCTTTATGGAAGCACAAAGAATAGCGTGAATGTCCTGTTTTTTTTTTTTTTTTTTTTTTTTTTTTTTTTTTTTTTCATGCACATGGCTGTGTCAGGCTAATATTTTCAATGTTTTTTTGTTTTGCTCATGGCCCAGCGTTAATGTGCTGTTGGTGCCTCCCTCACCCGTGGTATTATACATGGGGTTGTATACTTTTTTGATAATAATACACTTTCTATCGCCTTTTACCTCCAAAAAAAAAAAAAAAAAACAACGACAACGACGACAAATTAAATTTTACTCTGGAATGTTGTAATCTCTCCAAGCAAGAGAAGCACTCAAAATTGCATGACTAAATTAAGATTCAAGTAATCTTTGCTTCTGTAATTGAATGACTAAAGATAATTTCATGATTTGAATTGGACGTATCTTAGAAAATGCACAAACTTTCAGAAGTTTTCCCTCAGCAAGTTGTTTATGTGTCTATGGGATGACCACAACATTACAGTGTCATATAACCCAAAATTTCATATATCATTCATAATATATCATAAAATTTACACACAATTATTTCTGTGTACTCGTACTATATATATAACAAGTGTATATTTAATGCACATTCCATTATTCAATTAATAATTAAATATTTGATACATTTTAAAGTGCACCCTTAAGATGAAGTTGTTAACAAATATCTACAATATTATAAAATTTGTGCTATTTATGTGAATCACATGTTATTTTGCATAATGTAACAAAACTACATCCTTTCCTCACAATGCAATTTTTCGAGTGTTTATCAATTTCTTTTTTAATCTATAAATGCTTTGGACTTACTTTGCTCATTTTATTTATTATTTATATCCTATGGATTGTGTTTGTCATTGTCGGACTAATCTTTTGATGGTGGACAATTATAACAATGAGGGGGCTATTCAAATACCAATTCTCCTTTATAATGGAGGAGGAATATTCGGACCTCAATCTATATCTATATATATACCTAAAAGTTAAAGCGTAATTTTTATTGTTATTACGTTCTTGTTAAACCACATCAACAATCATATCATTCACCAATTTTTAATATTTTTTTGGGGTAGAAACTAATTTTTAACATTCTCTTACTTATTTTTAACTCATTTTTTTTCTTATTAATTTCCTAACTTTTTGTTATATTTTCTCTAACTTTAGCCATTCCTTTTACTTTTTCATCTTTCCACTACTATTTACGTACCTTAATATAACTTTTCCTTTATTTCTTTATATTCCTTTATTTTTGGATTTTTTTTTAATTCCCCTCATCTTATTATAAATTTACAACTCTCTTTCCCATTTTTTGTATAGTTTTCCATACAAAAAATGTTATTTCTCTCTCTCAAATTATTTTTTCTTCATTTTTTGTTAACTTTTTTTTTCTTGTATCTCTACTTTAGGTTAATGAATTTTTGTATTATTTGGAACTTTACTTTGGGTTGATGTGATTAATTTTTTTCATTTTTAAGTTCTTATCTTTTTTTATTCTTTTTCATTTCATAGATGTTATCATATTGCACTATAAAGATAGTACATAAACATATATATATATATATATATATATATATATATGAATATAATGTTATTTTCTTACATAACATAAGTTGGTTAATTTGGTGTTTATTACTATTGTAAAGTTGTAATTTACAACTATATTTTTGTTGGCTTTAATTCTGTGCCAAATTTGATTGTAATTTTGTTCAATCTTATGTACCCTATATTTCATGTGGTTTTTATTTGTAAGGGTTGTGTGTGTGAGAGGGAGTGTGTGAAGACTCAAGGCTAATTGAAGACTAAAGCTGTTTTCGCTGGTAGCTCGCGAGTAAGCTTCCCACAAAGTGATGTGTGTGCCCTGCACATGACTGGAATGCGAAGAGTCAAGACAGGATGGAGACAGCTGGTTTTGGCAAGTGTCTCGCAGGAAGGCCTTCCTGCGAGACACCCGTGAAACATTCTGTTTTGCCAGATTGTCATTACAGATACACTTTATCCTTACCCACACTATATATACCTCTATTACCCACATATGTTGAGGAGTGCTTCTGAGAAAAAACCTAGCCATTATACCCATAATTCTCTACACAATTAGTTGTGGATTTTCCTTAACTCCTACCTTTCCATTTCCATACCATTGAGAGGTTGATAACCCAAACACTTACCACACCCTTTCAGAGTTTCAAGTGAGGTTTTGGTACTACTGAGAAGCATTGGAAGAAGCCAGGCTTTGGCAGATGCAATCGGGTGTATTGCAGGATACAGAGAGCTAGAAAAGACACGGTTCCGAGAATCCTTGTTGGAGTAGGAGCTTGAAGGGCTTAGGTGCATTGGGTAGACTAGGTTTAGAGGGTCTTTTGCTATTCGTGTATCCCAACTAATTGTCTAGTGGATTGATTACCGCTTGGAGGGCGGCAGAGAGGTTTTTCACCGAGTTCTTCGGTTTCCCCTTCAATAAAACATCGGCGTGTTATCTTGTGTTTGCATTCTTCTTCGTTACTCTTTTACCTTTCATTTTACTGCTGTGTTATAATGATTACGGATTAGAGTAGTTTGTTTGTTTATCCGCTCACATTTACTCTATTCCGCACTTAGTATTAAGTTAAAATAAAATCAATCGAACTGTAACTTTGATTTGGGGGTCTATATAGCTCTTGTGCTTTCACACATTTTCGAGCTATCAACTATATTTTTTATTTTTACCTTTTTTTTTCTCATATTATTTTCTATAAATATCTTATTGTTCTCACTCACATTGTCTCTTGAAAAAGTGGTTATTCTCTCTCTCTCTCTCTCTCTTGATTTTTTATTTTTCTTGCAACTCTACTTTATATTGATGAATCATTGTGATTTTTGAATCTCTATTTTGGGTTCATACATTTGGTTTTGTATTTTTTAGTTCCCCATGATAAGGAGTCTCTTTCTCTCTATAATAAAATTTAGAGAATAAATTATATATATTCAACATAAGTTTGATATGAGTTTTGATTATCATGATAATCTCTTTTTAAAAAAATGAACAACTTGAATAATTTATTTAAATAAAAATTATACATACATACATTATAATTATTTTGCTTAAAAGTGTTTGGTTCTAAAAGTTTAAAACAATTAGCAAATCGTGGGCACAAACTTGTCTATATATAGATTCCTAAGTCTATAGGTATTATTAGACAATACTCAAGGTGTTGCAAGTTAGAATACAAGAAAAAGGAAGCTGCAGGTTCAGGAATTTGAAACATGCCAGGTTTGACTAATCAAGATGCGTTTCTGCAAATTTTAATTTTGACCTAACAGTTCATTAAGCTCATTAAGTGATTAGGGTGTCAAGACTATTTCACATAGTATTTAAAGGAAACCCTAAGACACATTTTGTTATGACTTTGGAGGTGCTCTTTAGATCTAAAGAGGTACTGTGTCTTCTCCTTTCAAAGTCACTACCGGAATTCCATCTACACATTATTAGAATCAATAGATTTGAAGTTACTGCAACAAGATCATACATAGCTGATAACTTAAATCTTAAAGTGGGATCTTAGAGTCACAAACGTGGGTGTTTGTATTCAACAAATTTAGATGGAAGAGTTTGTGGATTTGGAGCTGCGTGTAATCACGTGAGTAAGTACTACAATAGGTAGCTTTAGATTTAGGGAAAAATCTATTGTAAAACTTCCATTCTATTTAGTGAATTTGTTGTCTTGAGGATAGTTTAGGTTAAATTCTCTCCAAGTTTTTTTTACCTTGAAACTGGAAGGTTTCATTAATTTTTCTGGGTCATCATATTGCTTGTCTTCTTTACTTTTTCGCATTAAGTGATATGATTGTATGTGTTTAGACTAGATTTGAATAATAAACCTAAGTATCAACTTGGTTAATTAATTAAGTTAACTAATCTGAGTATACATGGGTCTAAACAAACTTAAAAAAATGTATAATCAACCTCATTCAATTCATTTAAAAGTTACAATGTTAAAACAAACGAATAATTGCCCTAAAGATTACATTTGTATATTTATAGATTTTATATTTAGATAGACTTTCCCTTGAAATTGGCCGTACCGAAGTGGACTGAAATGCTACGTTAATATGGTTCAACAAAAGTAGTGGTAGAGCCACACTGGCCCCCCCCCCCCAAATTTTAAAAAATTATTTTATAGTATGTATATTATTTACATTTTAAAAAATGTAGCATGTAAAAATTGAAGACCCCCCCCCCCAAAAAATTTTAAGTCATTTCAATGGTGCTCCTAAAAGAAAGAGAAATTGTATTAAAATCATATTATTTAAGAGGTTTAACAAATTAAACTATGTAGAAAATGATAAATTTTTGTACATGTCAAATAGAAGAAATACATGACTTTTATATACTCATTAAATTTTAGAAGATGATAAATTCTCTTGGAAATTAATTTGTGTGTGTGTGTGTGTAGAGGTTTTTCTTAACTAATATATTAGCATCACAACTTGGCCCCCCCAAACCAAAATTTCTAGCTCCGCCCCTAAACAAAAGTGTATGTAATAACAATATATGCTTTGCTTAAGATTTTAGATATTACAAGTTTGAGTATATTTTTAAAAGAAATAAATTTGGATTTAGAATAGGTATTTTCAACCCAAACATATCTTTTCCCATTATGTAAGTGCAAAAAAGTAGATTGAAGTGGACAAAAATGGACGGAAATGGCCAAATGGACCGAATTGGACCAAATGAAACAAAGTGGACAGAATGGAAAGAATAAGATTGAATGGACCGAACAAATAGGAACAAGGTGGACCAAACGGACCATATAGAACTAAAGTGGACTAAATAAGAACGAATGGACAAATTAGGACCAAAGTGGACAAAATGGATTAAAGTCGACTGAATAAGACCAATGTGAATTGAATAGGACTGAAGTGGACAGAATGGACCGAATAGAACCAGTGTGGACCAAGTAGAACCAAAGTGGCCCGAATGACTCAAATAGAACTGAAATGGACATAATGGACTGAATAGGACCAATGTGGGCCGAATAGGACCAAATAGAATCAATGTGGATAGAATGCTTGAATAGAATTGAAATGGACATAATGAAATGAATAGGACCAATGTGGACCGAATAGGAACAAATAGAATCAAAGTGGATAGAATTGACTAAATAGGACCAAAGTAGACTGAATAGAACCAAAGTGGACAGAATGGACCAAATAGGACCAAAGAGAATAGAATGGAAAGAATAGAACCAATGAGGACTGAATAAGACTTTTGAATATTTATCATTTTTATTGCATTTTTAGGGCTCATATTCTAATGTCTAATGTCAATTCTTTGTATTTTTTTTTTAACTCAAAACTAAAGAGTTTAGCCAAAATATAATAAAAATTCATACTTTTCAACCCAAAAATTAAGAGAAAAAAAATGAATTTTTGAGAGAAACTTGAAAAGAAAACCAGTTAGTCTAAAATGGACTAAAGTAGACCAAATTGGATCAAAGTAGACATAATTGGACCAAATAGAAAATTCTTAATTTTAGGAAGAAAAAATCATCTTCAAACAATTTTAGAGAAAAGGATTATATAATATATTATAATAAAATAATTACCTACTCCCACGCAATGCGTGAGTCTGCAACTATTTCTCCTAATAAAGGAGAACAAGTTGTCGACTGTGTGTATTTAGGGGAAGATATTCTAACACATATTCTTAAAAGATATTCTTCCCCTAAAAGGATAAAAGTATTTAGGGGAAGATATTCTAAAAAGATGCCGTCACCAACATTCTCTAAAATATGGCTTGTTTTCCTCCAAATGTTTTTGCAAATCAACTCTATTTTGACACATATTAAGCAAGATAAGGAAAATTAAGCATAGTTTTTCAAGCATTTTTTAAGATTGCAATTAAATATAGGAGAATGAGATAATTTTTCAAAAAAAAAAAAGAAAATAAAATTGACTCCTATTTTCGGTAAATCTTAAGTGATAGTGTTAAGAAAATATAGTGGACCTAGTAGTACTACCCTTTTTAAAAGGGAAAAATATAGACAGTACTAAAATAGATAAACGAATAAAAGGTACTAAAAAAGGTAAACAAAAATAGCCGAAAGGTACTATAAATGAAAAGGCCGCAGCAATAGTGAAATTGGGGCAAAGTTTGGAATTATTTATTAAAACCCATTCTTTCTTCCATGACACAGAAACTCAGTTGCTCAAAAAAACAAAAAAGAAGTTGAGAAGTCCCTTTTATTCCCAATGAATTTAGCAAAATTTGCTTCTTTTCTTATCACTTTATTTGTTATTTTGGTAGCAGGAGATTGTATTCGTGTTATTTGTAGAATTTCACCATGTCCTAAAACAAATCCACCCTTGCCTATTGAAACTGTTTTCCAGCTACCCTCTTCATTACCCATTTGGCCATCAGGTACCTCTCAATGTGATCTTTATTAGGTCATTGCTAATTTTCATTATTATTATAATATTGATTCCGTTAACCGACTTCAAAATTTTTGGACTAAAATTAAAAAAGCAAGTTAAACTCACAATTTTAATGTTTTAGGTTAACACTTGCGAGTATACACACTAGTGTGTAATAAATTTTACCCTACCTTTTATTTTGTTGGAACACTATCTATTGTACATAAAAATAGTAATTAAGTCTTGGTCTCAAAATTTGTTGGAACAGTCAAAGATGTATAATTTTTGATAAGCGTGGGCAACATGTGTAATTTTTTTATAAATTGTTTTGGTGTCCTATGCTACTACAGGAACAGGATTTGCAACTGCATCTATGAGTCTGGGAGATTTACGAGTGTCTGAAGCAACAGAGTTTGACGTAGTATGGAGGGCTCGTTCGGGTGGTCCAGACAACCTTGGAGCAACATTCTTTGAACCTTCTACTGTTGATATAGCACAAGGATACGCTGTGCTAGGTTACCATAGCCAACCTAACAACAAGCGTTTCAGTGGACGAAGTGTTGTAGCCTACGATGACCTAAATGGAAATATAAAGGCTCCGGTGGATTACATTAATCTGTGGAACAGCTTGTCATTCCAAATCGATCAAGATGGAATTGGTTTTATCTGGTTGCCAAAATGCCCAGATGGTTACAAAGCCTTAGGCCATGTTGTCACAAACTCAACTCAAAAGCCATCCCCAGATAAAATTAGGTGTGTTAAAGCTGAGCTTACCGAGCAATGTGAGCACTACAAGTGGATTTGGGGTGCGGAAGGTTTCAATGTTTATACTACAAGGCCTAGCAATAGAGGGACCCAATCAATGGGAGTTCATTTGGGTTCATTTGTTGCCCAAGTTGGTGGGGTTATGTCTGACATAGCTTGCTTGAAGAATACCAAATCTGATTTATCTGCTATGCCTACTCTTGACCAACTTAAGCCATTAATTGATGCCTACGCTCCATGGGTGTTCTTTCATCCTGATGAAAAATACCGGCCGGCTACAGTGGAATGGTTTTTTGAGAATGGAGGACTATTATATAAGAAAGGGGACGAGGCAAATCCTGTTACAATTTTGCCCGACGGCTCAAACCTTCCTCAAGGTGGTTCAGATGATAATGCCTATTGGTTGGATTTACCACCTGACTCAGACGCCAGAGACAAGCTTGAGAGAGGAGATTTAGCAAAAGCTAAGGTTTATGTGCATGTAAAGCCCATGTTTGGTGCTACATTCACTGACATAGTTATATGGATGTATTATCCATTTAATGGCCCTGCCACGGTAAAGTTCAGAATTTTCAATATTAAAGCCGATCACCTAGGTGAACATACTGGTGATTGGGAGCATGTGACCTTGAGAGTCAACAATTTCAATGGAGAGCTACAAAGGATCTATTTGTCTGAACATAGTGGGGGTACATGGGTGGATGCTACAGATATCGAGTTTCAAGATCGTAACAAGGCTGCTGTGTATGCATCAAAGCATGGGCATGCATTTTATTCAAAGCCTGGACTTGTTTTGGATGGGAGTGATGGAATTGGATTAAGGAACGATTGTGAAAAGGCTGATTTGTACTTGGATACTGGATTTTTTTATACACTACTGTCAGCCGAGTATTTGGGCACAGCAGTTGTTGAGCCACCTTGGATCAACTATAGCAGAAAATGGGGTCCACGAGCTGCTATTTATATTGAGGATGAGTTTGATAAGATTATGAAAAGACTACCTAAGTTTCTTAGAGGTCCTTTCAAGAGAGTTTTCTACAAATTACCAATTAAAATACTGGAGGAGGAAGGGCCCACATCGATCAAGACCAAAAGCAGTTGGTATGGAGATGAAATTTGATAGTCTATATTTGTTATGACTCTCATTTTTTTTTTTTAATGCAACTGTAGGGCCAATAAATTAAATGCTAGCACTTTTTTTTTTTCAACAGTTGGCCAATAAATAAAATAATGGCAAACGATGTAAGTTAAAGAGTTTATTTATAAACATTTGTATATAAATGAGATGAAGCCTTTAAGAGAATATTCAAGTGTCAACATTGCATAATTTATCTTATATATCAATTATATAATAAAGTGTGAGACATCGTAGAACCAATTTTGAATGGGACATGTGAAAAACACATGAGTTTGCAAGCCGTTACAGGCCCGTAGCCTTCTTTTGCTTTCATTATGTGATGTATTAAATTGTTAATAAAGAATAAAAAAACCAAAGAGTTGGTTAATCATATCTAACTTTTCTATTGGCAAAGATTGAATTCAGTCTTCTAGTTTACTAGACACGTTTATATAAATAAAACATTTAAAGCAAAACTATGAGGTCATTGATGGGTATGAAAATTTGACGAAAGGGTTTTTTTTTTTTTCAATGAATTAATCTTTAATAACACCCAAAAAAAAAAACCCTTAATGGATCAGAATATACCAAAAGCTAGAAGGGGAAAAAATAGGAGAAATTCTACGTTTACAACAATTTCACAATCAGGAGCAGAATTAGGATTTTATGAATGGGCGGGGGGGGGGGGGGGGGGATTATAACAAGTATAAAACAGTGTCATATAAGAAATATGAAGAGTTTGGGGAGCTAACAATATTTCTTTCGTAAATATTTGGTATATTTAGGTATAAAAGTCTAATATTTGAGAAGTTAGGGGGGAGGGGGGAACTAACATCTTAACATATAGTGGTGTATTTATTATGTTATTATTATTGATTAACATTTCTCAGATTAATTTTACTTTCAAGTTTGTCTTTTAATCTTGTCCCACCTCACCTAAAATCATGGCTCTGCCACTAGTTAAACATATATGGGGCAATATATATCATAACTTCTTTTTGTAATCTTTACTAAAAAATTGACTATCACATACATCGTATTAGCAACTAATTTTGATATATGATGAAGTACACATTATAGAGAATCCTATTATGGTATATAGAGACTAGCACATCTAGTGTTAGGTATATATAGATGAGCTTTACACTACAATTGGGCCTTTTGGGCCAATACATAAAATATTACAAACCCAAATTTATCTCTAACAAATGACATGCACACTTGTACTCTAATACTTATTGCTAGTTCATTTGCAATAATTCTTCCATAAAAAAATAAGCTATACACATGTTTCATTTGTTCTCTCACTCACACTCTCTCTCCAAAAAAAAAAAAAAAAAAAAGTGGAGAAATAAGTGGTAAAAAAAACTTATTTAAAAATGAGTATTTATGTCACTTCATTATTTTTTAAGGCCAAAATATTCATTTTGTCCCTAAAATTTGCATGAAAATCATTTTTGGTCTCTCTAAATTATTAAAAATGTTATATTTTAAGCCTTTCCATACATTCTTGGTAATTATTATGTGTCTATAAGAATGTTCAGTTTGCACCCACGATGGATCTAGGATTTTAGTTCAAGGTCCAAGAAAGGTCAAAATAAAGAGGTTGAAAACAAATTAATTCAAAAAAAAAATCATTTAATTTAAGTAGAACGTACTTAATTAATTAAAAGAAGTTACTTAAACATATAAAATATATTTGATATCATGAATAAATGTTTATTCATAGAAGCATCAATGTTTATTTCTAACTATTCAAAAACAGAGTTATTAACCATTTTTTTTAGAAGAATATAATATTGTAAAACAATAACAACGACAAATTCAGACTCCATTTGAGAGCTAATGAAAGTTTCACCTTATTTTAGTTTTTAATTTCTTTTTGGTACTATTCATGGGTCTATTGCACTTTTTGGTACTATTCATGGGTTACATAATGCCATTCAGCTAACTGTTAACCTTTTTTTTTTTTTTTTACACTTTCAGCAAAAAAATTTCAATTTCAGCTAAATAAGCTGTTCCCAAACGGACTCTCAATTTGACACTAAAATGTTTTGATCTCACTGAGCAAAAGAAGCACTCAAAATTGCAAGACATGCACCCTACAATAGGGCGTCCTTCAAATTCAAGTAATCTTCGCTTCTTCGATTGAATGACTAATGAATTGGACACATCTTAGAAAAGGCACAAAAATTTAGATGTTTTACCTTGCCAGGTTGTTTAAGTGTCTATGGGATGACCACAACATTATGATATCATGTAGTCCAACATTTCATATATTTTTTATAATATATCACAAAATTTACACAATTATTTACATGTACACATACTATATATATATAACGAGGACAAAACTTAGGTACAGTACCTTATGTGTTGTTCCTTAGATTACCCTCTTAAGATTCAGCCATGTGGCTACTTAACTAAAAAATACACTTACATCTCATGAGAAAAAATCCACATAACAGAGGGGTATCTAAGGAACAACATCTAAGTATTGTACCTAAGTCTTGCTCATATATTGAGTGTATATTTTAATGCACATTCCATTATTACAATTAATAATTACATACTTGATAGTTCATACATTTTAAATTGCACCCTTAAAATGTAGTTGTTAACAAATATCTGGAATATATATAAAATTTGTGTTAGTATGTGAATCACATGTTATTTTGCATAATGTAACAAAACTATTCACAATGCAAATTTTCATGTGTTTATCAATTTCTTTTCAATCCATAAATGCTTTGGACTTATTTTGGCTCATTTTATTTATTGTTTATAAGTTATGGATTGTATTTGTGATAAGACTAATTTTTTAAGGATCATGTTAACGAGTGCTCTTAGGGCAATGGTTAACAATCCATTTTAAGAAAGTTTTGACACCACTTTTATAGGAAATGGAAAAAACTGTCAAAATATTAATTACTTTTTTTTTTTCTTTTCCCATAAAAACTTTCTTTAAATATATTATTAACCATTGCCCTAAGAGCATTCGTTAGCATTTCCTATTTTTGAATGGTTGATAATTACAACAATGAGGGGTGAAACTGTCATGTTAACGAGTGATCTTAGGGCAATGGTTAACAATCCATTTCAGGAAAATTTTGACACCACTTTTATGAGAAATGGAAAAAACTGTCAAAACATTAATTACTTTTTTTTTCTTTTCCACTAAAAAATTTCTTTAAATGTATTATTAACCATTATCCTAAGAGCATTCATTAGCATTTCCCATTTTTGAATGGTTGATAATTACAACAACGAGGGGTGAATATTCAAATACCAATTCTCCTTTATAATGTGGGAGGAATATTCATACCCCAACCCTCCTATTAAAGGAAAACAAGTTGTCAAATATGTGTTTAGCATTTATTTAGCTAAACGAAAAAAGAGCAAATGATATGCTATAAGGGTAAAAGTATTTAGGGGAAGATATTCTAAAAAGATACGGTAGCCGACCTCCTCTAAAATATGGGTTACTTTTTCAGATGTTGTTTTTTCCTAAAATTTTATGAAAATCAATTCTATTTTGTCTCAGGCTAACCTAAATAGAAAAGTTAAGAATAGTTTTCTAACTCTTTTTTAAGGTGGCTATCAATTATAGAAAAATGTTGTGAAAATCTTAGGTTCATAGCAGTGCTGTGAAAATATTGTGAACATAGTAGCACACATATTAAAATATAAATATACCAAAAAAAAGTAGTTAATAAAAAGGTACTTAAAAAAGGTAATAAAAAATAGGCGTAGGGAAACTATAAAAGAAAGTCCCCAACAAAAGTGAAATTGAGAAAAAGTTTGGAAATTTTTTAGTCAAACCCAATCTTTCTTCCATGGCACAGAAACCTAGTAGTTGATCAAAAAAATAAAAAAGAAGTTGAGATGGCCCTCTTATTCCCAATGAATTTAGCAAAATTTGCTTCTTTTGTAATCACATTATTGGTTATTGTGGTAGCTGGAGATTGTGTTCGTGTTATTTGTAGAATGTCACCATGTCCTAAAGCAAATCCACCCTTGCCCGTTGAAATCGTTTTCCAGCTACCCGCTCCATTACCAATTTGGCCATCTGGTATATATCTCTCAATATGATCTTTAGTGTGTGTCTGGCATGAATTATTTTTGCCAACTTATTTTATTATTCAGCCTATTTATTCTACTATTCATGGCTCTCACTGCACTTTTTGATCCTATTCATGAGTTTCATTGTACTATTTCAGCTAACTTTTACCTTTATCAATAGTACTTTCAGCAAAAAGTTTTCAATTTCAGCAAAATAAGCAGATCCTAAACAGACACTTATTATATTATTGTTAATTTTCATCATCATCGTTTTATTATTATTATTATTATTATTATTATTATTATTATTCCGTTAACCATTTTCAAAATTTTGAGACTAAAATTTGATTGGTATTGTATATTCTTTAAGGCTATGTTTATTACACACTAAAATTGTAAGTCTAACTCACTGATTCAAAATTAAACTCACAATTTTAATGCATTATTTAACACTTGCATGTAAACACATGCTAGTGTGTAATAAGTCTGACCTTATATTCCTTTTTTTGGAACCCGTAAGTACCTTTTTCCTTTAAAACAACTTTAAAACTAGGTCCCACGGCACTATTCACACATTTAAAAATTATTTTGCTACGGTATTTTTAATTTTTAGTTTTCAGCAATAAGCAGTATCTAAACACACCCTTAGTCATGAAATTGTGAGAACGGTTAAAGATGTCAATGTTTTAGTAAGTGTGGGCAACATGTGTAATTTTTATTAATTTTTTTGGTGTTCTATGTTACAACAGGAACAGGATTTGCAACTAGGTTTTTGAGTCTGGGAGATTTAATAGTGTCAGAAGCAACAAATTTTGAAGTAATTTGGAGGACTCGCTCAGGTGGTCCAGACAACCTTGGAGCAACATTTTTTGAACCCTCAACAACTGATGATACAGCATAAGGATACAAGGTGCTAGGTTACTATAGCCAACCCAACAACAAGCCCTTTACTAGACGATCTGTCCTAGCCTTTGATAGGTACTTACGTGGAAATGTAAAGGCTCCAGTGGATTACAATTATGCGTGGAGTAGCATGTATTCATCAGATATCGATCAAGATGGGTTTGGCTATATCTGGTGGCCAAAATGCCCAGATGGTTACAAAGCCTTAGGGCTTGTTGTCACAAACGCAACTCAAAAGCCATCCCTAGATAAAATAAGTTGTGTTAAAGCTGTGCTCACTGAGCAATGCGAGCATTTCAACTGGATTTAGGGTGCTGAAGGTATCAATTTTTATAGATCTATATTATTTAGTTCGTGAACACATTTCGTTTACTTTTTCCCTTTTTCATTATTTTTGTCTCCTACAATTTTAACTCTAGACTCAATGGTTTTGTAGATAGACGCTACACGAAGCCCAATCTCAGGTTAGTCAATAAGGCGAGCCTGGATAAGCTATTGAAGGCTGAAATATACGTGAATGAGGCTGATGGTCAACTCCGAGCAGCACATATAATTCTCGGTTAAACCCCCCTTTCTTTTGCTTTTCAGGCGCCAAAGTGCGTGATTAGAGCACGCGATCCTCGGCTTCACCGTATCAGTGTTGCCTACGAAGGGTTCATTGTTCCAGAGGGTATTCCACTTCCTCAGTATACATCTCGCACAGAGCCTCTTTTCGTAGCCAGCGTCTGGGCGGGAACTTCTTCACCCTTACCTTTCCTCAGGAAAAAGGGAATAAAAAGGGGAAAGAAAAAGGGGAGAGGCGAGAAAACCGTTGTAACAGTATCTGAGTCCTCGGACGATTTCGGGATTTTTGATCAACCCACAAGTCTCAAGGAAGACCCTGACGAGATAGGGATACAAAGAAAACCCCAGAAAAGCTTGCTGGAGCTGATGGAAGGTCAGCCGGGAAAGAATGTTCCTGTAAAAACAATACCAGCCCAGGCTTCATCCCTTCCAGCTAGGTCTCCTCCTCCTGCTCCTCATCACCCTCCTCGGTCATCTCCACAACCAGCGCTTCCCAACGCTGCTGAGCAAAAAAGGCGCAGAGAATAGAAGGGTAAGGAGGTGGCAAATACGAGCAAGTCCTGTCCCACTCGAAAGGAGGATGTCCACCGAGCTGCAAAGCAGCAGAAAACCAAGCACCAAGCCACGCGGGGTCAAGAGAAATCTGATTCCCCACATCCTGAGCCACAAGCATGGTTGCCAGCACCTATGCATAGTGGGGAGCCCCTGTGAGATGATGCCTCTATAAGGGACTTTAACGGCGGCATAGGGTGTCACGTAGCCTCGGCCATAGAGGAAGCCTTATTGCTCCCGAAAGACATGGCCGAAATAAAGAAAATGAGGAAGAATGAACTTGTCCTCGACAACAAACGATATTTGGGCATGGTAAGAAGCTATCTTTTATCCTTTTTCATTCTATGACTGTTACTCACTAATATGCACTTTTCCTTGACTATAGTGTTAACCCCTTTTTTCTTTTACAGATCATCCAAAATACTTTCAAGCTAGATGAGATGCTCAATGCCTGTTCCGATCAGCTAGATGGCGAAAGGAAAAGACGGGCAACGGCTGTACAGACCTTGTCCAAATCTGAACAGGACTTGGCCGACGCAAGGAGAAAATTACAGGTCGAAGAGCAAGCTCGCAAGAGTGCCGAGTCGGCATTAGAAGGCTACCAGAAACAGGCCAAGGACCAGGGAAGGCTTCTGCTCGAGGCGAATGCCAAGCTAAAGAAGACTCAGGAGCAAGTTCTAGCTCTTAAGAAGCACCTGGAGGAAACTCAGAAGCTAAGGGAGTGAGCTGAAAAGTCCAAAGAGCAAGCTGAAAAAACGAAAATCAACGCCGAACAGGCAATGAACGAAGCTGAGCAGAGAGGCTACGAAGTTGGTATAGCTAAAACTGAGAAGGCTTTGAGAGCCGAGGTTCTGAAGGTATGCCGTATCTACTGCGCAAGAACTTAGAGCGAGGCTCTTAATCGTGCTGGGGTCGAAGCCTCATCTGAGCTACGTAGGCCAGAGAATATTCTATCCCGAGGCAATACGCCCCTCAGTTCTTCAACTCCAACAGGTTGATGTTCCTTCTCCAGTCATTAACCTCAACGAGGAGGTTTTGACTCGCAATTCTCCTCCTCGCGGCCAACCGGAACCAGGAGCCTCCCCAGACAAGACCACCACCGCTTCGGAAGCAGAGACGGCCTCCTAGGGTTTTCAACGGGAATTGGACTCCACAGTTCTACCAACTGGGGGCATTACCGAAGCCAAAGATGGAATCACAACTTCGGAGGCAGACCTACCCGCCAGTCAGAACCCATAGATCCAGTTGTAATTAAAAAAGTAGAACCTATTTTGTAACTCAATTAGACACTTAGTAGAGGACTTCCTTACTCATTTTCTTATCACTCTTGCGGCTCTATGTTATCTTTGCACTCGTTCTCTGTGTCATTGTAATTTTGGATGAGTTCACTTCAACCACCTTCTTGATTGTACGCCAACTTACGTCCAAAGATCTCTCTCTGACTCCTCCATGAATGTTACAGGGTGTTATTTCCCGTCAAGTTTATGATTAGAAGATCTATCACAAATCTGTTACTGTTCAATAATTGAATACACAACATAGGAGGTTGATTTCATCCAAGTTTGTGATCCAAGGACCTGGCATAACTTAGTTTCCGTTCAACGTTTTAATATACATTATAGGATGTTAATTTCCACTAAGTTTACGATCCGAGGACCTGGCATAACTTAGTTTCTGTTCAACATTTCAATATACAATATAGGATGTTAAGTTCCACTAAGTTTGCGATCCGAAGACCTGGCATAACTTAGTTTCTGTTTAACATTTTAATATACATTATAGGATGTTAATTTCCACTAAGTTTGCGATCCGAGGACCTGGCATAACTTAGTTTCTGTTCAACATTTCAATATAAAATATAGGATGTTAATTTCCACTAAGTTTGCGATCCGAGGACCTGGCATGGCTTAGTTTCTGTTTAACATTTCAATATAAATCATAGGACGTTAATTTCCACTAAGTTTGCGATCCGAGGACCTGGCATGGCTTAGTTTCTGTTTAACATTTCAATATAAATCATAGGACGTTAATTTCCACTAAGTTTGCGATCCGATGACTTGGCATGGCTTAGTTTCTGTTTAACATTTCAATATACAATATAGGATGTTAATTTCCACTAAGTTTGCGATCCGATAACCTGGCATAACCTAGTTTCTGTTTAACAATTCAATATAAATCATAGGATGCAGAAGTACAGGATGTATGGTTGACGTAAGTTAAAAGAAAATATTTGAATTGAAATACTTTTATTAATAATAATACCTCTTGAGATTATTTACATTCCAAGGATGAAGTACAGGTTTTTCATCTAGGTCCTTTAGATAGTAGGCTTCTATTCCTGCTACAGAGTGATCCGATATGGCCCCTCCCAATTAGGTCCCAATTTTCCCCAATTTGGATTCTTAGTGGCCCTCAGCACTTTCCTCAGCACCAGATCTCCTATGGCTAACGGCCTCATCTTCACATTACTATCATAGCCCTGCTTGAGTTTATGTTGGTAGTAAGCTAGTCGAACCATCGCGCTCTCCCTTCGCTCTTCAATCAAGTCCAAACTTTTCTCCAACATCGCATCATTACTACCCAAAGAGAATGTACTGGTCCTTAACGTTGGGAATCCAGTTTCCAGGGGGATGACGGCCTCGGCCCCATAGGTCATGGAAAAGGGAGTTTCCCCCGTCGAACGTCGGGGTGTTGTCCGATACATCCAAAGCACATGTGGCAGTTCTTCCACCCACTTTCCTTTAGCGTCATCCAACCTCTTTTTAAGCCCATTGACTATCACTTTGTTAACAGCCTCAGCTTGCCCATTGCCTTGCGGATAAACCGGAGTGGAATATCTGTTTCTTATGCCCAGTTCTGAACAATATTCCCTAAAGGCATTGCTATCAAATTGGAGCCCATTATCCAAGACAAGAGCGCGGGGGATTCCAAATCGCGTAACAATGTTTCTCCAAACAAACTTCTTCACATCTACATCTCTGATGTTCACCAGGGGCTCAGCCTCGACCCATTTAGTGAAGCAGTCTGTTCCGACCAGCAGGTACTTCTTGTTTCCTATGGCTTTAGGAAAAGGGCAGACAATGTCTAGCCCCCATTGGGCAAAAGGCCAAGTGCTAGAGAGAGGGTTAAGAGCCCCTCCCGGTTGGTGGATATTTGGAGCATATCTTTGACACTGATTGCACTTCCTAACGTACTCCTGCGCTTCATTTCGCATATTTGGCCACCAATATCCTTGTGTGAGGGCTCGACAGGCTAGAGACCTTCCTCCTGTATGGCTCCCACAAATGCCCTTATGCAATTCCTCCAGTATCGACTCTACTGTCTCAAGAGGCACACAGAGTAGGTATGGCCCAGAGAAGGACCGTTTGTATAACTTTTTATCCTCGGAAAACCAGTACCGAGGAGCTTTCCTTCGTATTTTCTCAGCTTCCATCTTATCGTCGGGCAACACGTCACTTTCAAGGAATTTTAATATGGGATCCATCCAGCTTGCCGACGGGTTGGTTTGATTGACTTGGCAAACCTCCTTTTCCGGTGAGGTAGGGGTACACAGGTCTTCAACGATAATCACCCGAGGAAAACTTCGTACTGAGGTGGTGGCAAGGGTCGCTAAGGAATCAGCGTGGGTATTTTCACCTCGAGGAATATGCAATACGTCGAAAGACTCAAACTTCGCATGCATACGCCTAACCCGATCCAGATACCCTTACATCCTTGGATCTCGGGCCTCCAACTCTCCTGTCACCTGACCGACTACCAACCTCGAGTCTGAAAATAATTTCACTGCCTTTCCACCCATTTTATGGACCATACTCATTTCCATTATCAAAGCTTCATATTCTGATTCGTTGTTAGTAGCTGAGAATCCTAATCTTAACGACTTCTCGATGATGACCTCCTCAGGGGATATCAACACCAATCCCAATCCTGCTCCCCATTGGTTTGCGGCCCATCCACGTACACTTTCCAAAAAGACTCTCCTTGTGCGGATATTAAGCCAACCGATTTTTCATCCATGTGATCTTGATTCATATTAACTTCCTCTAGGCACTCGGCGAATTCAGCCACCAGATCGGCAAGGACTTGACCTTTTACAGAGGTGCGAGGCATGTATTTGATATCAAAAGCACCCAAGATCGTGCCCCACTTGGCAATTCTTCCGGTGTAGTCAGCACTTCTGAGTATGGACTTAAGAGGCAGTTGGGTCAAAATAACCACAGTGTGAGCCTGAAAATAGTGCAGAAGTTTGCGTGTTGCATGGACCACCGCCAGTATGGCCTTTTCTAATGACAAATATCTCACCTCAGCTTCATGGAGGGATTTACTTACATAATACACTGGCCTTTGGACACCATTGTCTTCTCGTATCAAGACGAAACTCACTGCGTGAGGGGCTACTGCCAAGTAGGCATACAACACCTCATCCACCTCAGGGCTAGACATGATGGGTGGCCTGGACAAGTAATCTTTCAACTGCTGGAACGCTTCAGCACACTCCGCAGTCCATTCGAATCCCTACCACTTATGTAATAGGCGAAAAAAAGGACGACACCTCTCAACCGACCTGGAGATGAACCGATTCAACGCAGTAGTCATCCCAGTCAGTTTCTGAACTTCTTTTGGATTTCGAGGTGCTTGCAAATCGTTAATGGCCCTAATCTGGTCTGGATTCACCTCAATTCCTCTATGGGTCATCATGTATCCCAAGAATTTCCCGGAACCTACACCAAAGGAGCACTTCGAAGCATTCAAGTGCAACTTGTGTTTCCTCAGTATCCCGAAGATACTCGCGAGGTCTTCCACATGCTCAGACACCACTTTACTTTTGACAACCATATCATCGATATAAACTTCAATACTCCTACCTAGTTGTGGTTCAAACATTTTTGTCATCATGCGTTGGTAGGTAGATCCGGCATTTTTCAAGCCGAAGGGCATCACCTTGTAATGGTAATTCCCAATCGGGGTCACAAATGCAGTCTTTTCTTGATCGTCGGTGGCCAGCGGTATTTGGTGATACTCTTGGAAGGCATCCAGGAAACTCATCCTGGGATGACCCATGGTCGCATCCACCAACTGGTAGATCTTTGGCATAGGAAATGGATCCTTAGGGCAGGCCTTATTAAGATTTGTGAAATCCACGCACACCCGCCATTTTCCAGTCTTCTTTTTTACTACCACCGTATTGGCCAACCACTGAGGGTAGAAAACTTCCTTGATAGCCCCGGCCTGTTTGAGCTTGGCAACTTCGCTTCTAACCGCCTCGGCATGCTCCTTCGATGGTCGCCGAGGAGGTTGTCTCCTGGGCACAACGACAGGGTTCACATTGAGCCGGTGACAAATGAAATTCGGGTCCACCTCGGGGGCCTCATACGGGTCCCATGCAAAAACGTCCACATTGGCTCGGAGGAAATCCAGCAAACTCGCTTTCTCTTGCAAAGGCAATTTGGCTCAAACCTGGAAGAATTTTTCTGGATCATCAGCAACAACTACCTTCTCCAGATCTTCACATTCTACCCCATTGGCTGGCACGTCTAAGCCTGATACTGGGGACTTTAATTGCTATAACTCATTGTCGGCCGTAGCTGAGGTTTCTGCTTCTGGCCGATGCTGTATAGCCGCCACTAGGCACTGCCGAGCAGCCGCCTGGCTCCCTACTATTTCCAGCACTTGGTCTCCAGATGGGTACTTCACCTTCTGATGTAGGATGGACGAAACCGCTTTAAGGGTGTGAAGCCAAGGTCTGCCCACGATAGCCGTGTACGGAGAAAAAACATCTACGACGATAAAGTCCACCTCCACCACATCCGTACCTAACTGCACGGGCAGCTTGCTTAGCCCCAAGGGAGTGACCAACCTTCCCTCAAAACTTACTAGAGGGGAATTATAGGTTGTTAAGTCCTCTGGTTTCAAAGCTAGCCCTTTGTACAAATCTGGATACATCACATCCACGGCGCTTCCCTGATCAACCATCACTCTTCTGACATTGTACCCGCTAATCCTTAACGTTACCACCAAGGCATCCTTATGAGGCTGTATGGTCCCAGCCATATCCTCATCTGAAAAGCCCAAAATCAGGGGGACACGCCTCTTGGCTCTCTTCAATGCTTGAGAGTGATCCTCGACTGGGGACCGGGACACCGACAACACTCTGGAGGGGCAAGATCCAATCCTTCCCGGGGCCGCAAAGATAACGTTGATCGTACCCAGGAGGAGCCTTGATGAAGCGTCCTTACGCACCTCGGAACCTGCTTGGCTCGCCCTTCCACTGGAGTGATGCAAGAGTTGCTTTAATTTCCCTTCACAAACCAACTGTTCCAAGTGGTCCCATAAATTTCTGCAGTTGTCCGTTGTGTGCCTATGATCCTGATGATAATGGCAATACAAACTCGGGTTGCGTTTTCTAGGTTCTCCCGCCATCTTGTTTGGCCATTTGAAGAATGACTCGTTCTTTATCTTCTCCAAAACCTGCTAAACGGGCTCCCGAAATACTGCATTAACAACTTAGGCGTCCGCCGAGCCCAACTGCCCAACAAAGTTCCTCCTTGGTCGGCTGTTGTTATAACGGTCCGACCTGAAATCCCTCCTCTCCTGAGGGATCACCTTGGCCTTTCCTTTCCCCTGAAGTTGATTTTCCTCTACCCTTCTGTACTTATCTATTCTGTCCATTAACTGGCGCACACTAGTGACAGGTTTACCCGTCAAGGATTTCCTCAAATCGTGATCAGCTGGGAGACCAGTTTTGAAAGTGGTTATAGCCACAGGATCATTCTTTCCCTTTATTTCGTTAAACATTTCCCAGTACCTATCCGAGTTACTCTTGAGAGTCTCGCCCTCTCGCATAGACAAATTCAGCAAGGATCCCAAAGGCTTGCTGCATGTAGTAAAGCGAGCACCAAAAGCTCGAGTTAGTGTTTTGAAAGATCCAACAGAATTGGCCCTTAAGCCATTGAACCACCTCATCGCCGTCGGACCCAAACTCGATGGAAAAACCTTGCACATCAAAGCATCATTCCTGGAGTAAATAGCCATCTTTTGGCTGTAATAGCTTACATGTTCCACCGGATCTGAATGACCATCATACAGAGAGAACGTAGGCTGATGGAACCGCTGAGGATGGGTAGCATCGTCTATATTTCTCGTAAAGGGTGACTTGGAAATTTGATTCAAGGCTTTGTTCATGGCATCGTTTCCCAAGCCCCTGCTAGTTGAACTTCTATGCTTACGTCGATAGCGGTGCTCCTCTTCATAAGAGAAAGTCTCGCTTTGTGGAGTTCTCGATCTCCGCCTGTAACTAGTTCCATCCGACTCCCCAAATGATGGTTCGGAACAAAGTGGGGAACGTTCCCATCGTGCATGGCACAATTCTCTCTTCAAGTCTGCAATCTCACGTTGCAGATTCCCATTATACTTCGCATGAGAGACATGACTCTTCCCCCGTGAGTGGCTCTTGGTGGTATGAGTTGTACGTACACTCCCCTCCCGGCCTTCTTTCCGTTCGGGACTCCTTCGAGGACCACCATGCTGAGAGCCCCTTGACTTCGCCTGATGCAGGTTGACATCCTCCTGATGCGGTCCCGCCGCAGGATGAGGTGGACCCACTTCTTCCATCGGAAACGTTGCACCGAAAGTCCTTTAAGCTAACACAAGTTCTCCCCACAGACGGCGCCAATTGTAAGGACGCGATTTGTAACGAACCGTAACAGTGTTGGGTTCGTACGTAAAAAGGCCCAAACAATATGATTTGTAGAGCGTGGGTGTAAAGAACTAGGTTAACTGTGGTATCTTAAAAAGATTCACTCTCACGTCTATTGAAGGTCTAAAGTTGGTACAACGATCATTTTCTTTAGTGATCAGTACAGTTCTTTTTCTCTCCTTTTGCTCTTTTTCTTTTGTCTGTGCTTTTCTCTTTTTTTTTTTCTTTTTTTTTTTTTCCTATTCCGATCCCTCCTTCTTTACATTCTTCTTTCAGTTTATATACCCCCCTTTGTGTTCCATCCTTACCGCACACGTGTAGGTTGAGTTTGGAGGATTTTTTTCTGTCCCATCTAGCACCTCCTGGAACTTCCTATGGGCAGCTGTAAGGCTGCTTCCTTACTGTTCAGGTATCACCTCCACATTAATGCGGCCAGAGAGTTGGTTGAGAGGTCATTAATGCGGAGGCAACTGTAGTTACAGATATTTGTTTCCTTATCTCTTTCATCCTTGGTCGGTTATTCTATCCTTGGTGGTGACTTAGTTCTGAGATCTGGTTACAACAAGACCGCGCCCTATTCGTCCTCGGACGCACAATGCCGAGGAGTATGGCGTCCTCGGACGAATACAGCACCTCACCCTCGTGATATTGACTGCCACCCCTTTCAGTAATTACCTTATGACCGGACTTGGCCTCCTCGGACGGATATACATCCTCGGATGGGCCACAGGCCCAACATTCCTAACCTTAATGGGCCTATTGACCAAATGGCCCCCACAATATATATATATATATATATATATATATATATATATATATATATATATATATAACACTTAAGCAAATTCTTTGTGACTAAAGCTTTGTTTAATTATTAAATTGGCATAAAAAGTTGCTGAAATCTTAATGAGAAGGGGTTTTTTTTTTCTTCAATGAATTACTCTTTATTAACACACAAAAATTTTATAAAAATAAAAAAGAAAAAAAAATCCTTAATGGATCGGAATACCAAAAGTTGAAGTTAGAAGGGGAAAAAAATTTCTACAACCACAATATTTTTACAATAAATCCTAACTAACAGACTATTATTGTTGAGGAAAAAATTGATATTAGTAATAGACTCAAATTAAAACCAGGAACAATCTCCCAACTAAGATTTATTTGTATAAATTTTATGTTATCATCACAATAGCCAATTGATTCACCAGACTTTAGGAATTTTCTGTCGCACAAGCACTGCAACCTTTTTTTGATGCTCACAACCATAGCGTTTCAATGTCATTCATGTAACCCAACATTTCATATATTATTCATAATATATGAATATATCACAAAATATACAAACAATTATTTCCGAGCACATGTACTACATATATATAACGAAAACGAATGTATTTTTTTAATTTACATTCCAATTAATCATTAAATATTCGATACTTTTTAAAGTACACCCCTTTCAAAGGTATCTTTTCAACAAATATCTAGAATATATATAAAGTATTTGTTTTCTGTGGAACACATATTATTTTGCATAATGTAACTAAACTACATCCTTTCCTCACAATGTATGCATTTTCACGAGTTTATCAATTTTTTCTTAACTCTATAAAATACTTCTGATTTATTTTAACTCATTTTGTTCATTGTTTATAAATTATGGAATTTGTGTTTCTCACGGCAGTACTGATTTTTTCATAATTCGATAAAGAAAAAGTTAATTGATGCTTTAAAGGCATTGAGTTAGGATATTTTTTTTAAAAAAATTATAGAATAAAGAAAAGAAAATGTAACTAACATTTTTGCCAGCTTTTTATATTTTTCATTAAAATAGAATTAAAACTTTCCTAAAATGATCTATTAACAAATAGGCTAAGAGCACCCGTTAACCAGATCCATTCCATAATTATAATGAGGAGGAAGATTCAAATCCCAACTTTGCTAATAAAGGAAAACAAGTTGTGATAATAAATAATAAGGAAAAGCTAATGGATGCCCTAAAGCATTTATTTAGAAAATATTTTTAGAAATTTTTATTGGAAAATAAAAAGTAACTAACTTTTTTGACGGCTTTTGATATTTCCCATGAAAATAGTATTAAAACTTTTTTAAAATGTTCCATTAACAAATGGGTTAAGAGCACCCATTAACCAGATCCATTCGATAATTACAACGAAGAGAAAGATTCAAATCCCAACTTTGCTAATAATGGAAAGATTCAAGATCCATGATGATGTCCCTCATAAGATGTCCCTCATAAGATATAGACATCATCCAGCACAAGGCTAAATCATATATCTCTTGTTTCTGGTGTTATTTGATAGACACGTGAAAATAGACACCTCATGGAGATATAGAATCAATTTAGTTTGCGTCAGACCCAAACCCTTTGAAGTATTTATGCATTTTGACATTTATTTAATAAGTTTAGACATTCTTTTTACAAATATTATTATCATTATTATTATTATTGAGATATTTTTAACCTATGATGTTCGCTCCTGATAATAATTCTTTATCATCAGACCAAGACACCAATCAGTTTTTAGTGTAGGCGGAGATTCAACCATTAAGGACTTTACCCGTTAAGTTAACTTAGAACCCACTATAACTATTAATTGATATGTAGTGATTTGGTGTAAAATACAAATTGTGTTAGTGATTAACCTACGTAAAAGTGATATTATGTTAAATGTTAATTATAAAAATTGACACAAATTGTGAAAAAATATTTTAAATAAATCACACACATAGTGAGTTTTGAACTCATAACCTCACCTGTCACCTTGCTCTTACAAGATAAGGAAATGTCATTTAAGGTATTTTAGGTGGCAAATTCTAGCTTTTGGAATTCTGATCGATTGATTTTAATTATTATTTTTAATAAAGAGTATTACAACCAAAAAAAAAAAATCTTAGTCTTTTTTTTTTTTGAAGAAACCAAGAAAGAAAAAAGTCTTTGTCAAGCAATAATAGTTTGGACATACTTTTCTTCTTATTAAGACTTGATCCCCTTTGGATGCCAATAAATTTTGTTCATAAGCAATAATCACAAATACTTGTCTTTACGGACGCAATTAAAATATTGATGATGATTAACCAACACTTTGGCTTATGGAAACTGTTGTTTTTTCAGAAAAAGCAATAATACCCTTTACAGATGCAATTAAAGTATGGATGCAGGGAGAAAAATACTTGGTATTCTTTAAAATAAAATTTTAAAAAAAAAAAACTTCCTTATTAGTACAAGAAAAAAAAATCACAAAATGATGTCACATTTGTATAGGTAATAATATTTTACTAGTTGGGGCATTACTTTGATCATCCTCTAGTAGACCTAATAATTTTTCATGTAGTGGAAGCATTGTGATGACAACATATAATCAAAAGTAAACATGTGTTATTATCTCAATGAATCTAGTGCACTAAAACCTAATCTTAACCCTTAAAGTATTGATAATGATTAACGAACTCCTTAACATTTTAATTCTTTATTAATAATCCCACTAATAGGCGATTAACCGAATTTGATAATGCTACCGTACTAACTACTAGAGACTCAAAATCAAACATATAAGGGAAAAAAGTGGACACTGGTACAAAACCTTTATTAAATTGAATGGCCCTAAAACTTCGTAAAAGGCACAGTTAAAGATGTTGACAGATTGCAACTGCTTAGATAATTTCAACTTGGAGGTAACAAATCCATTTTTCTAGATCCCAATCCCAATCTTTACACATAAATATAAGTCCATAACTTCATTGTGTAAGCAATAAGTTATTAGTGTTATTCAGCAAAAACAAAAAATAAGTTATTAGTGTTACATCAAGAATATAAAAGTAATAATATAACAAATCTAAGCCATTAAACTTCATCTCCAGTCCAACTGTTCTTCATCTTGGGCCCAGTGGGCCCTTCCTCACCCAACACTTCACTGGGTAGGCCCTTGATAAATTTGTCAAAAGCAGATTTAAGAGGACCTGGCAGTAATTTCTCCACCTTCTTAATCTCCTCTGCAAGATCATAACTAAGTTTTGGACCCCATTCTCTACAATAGTTCAACCAAGGTGGCTCAACCACGGCTGAACCCAAATAGTCAGCTGACACTACTGAATAACTCAACCCAGTATCCATGACCAAATTGCTCTTTTCAGAATCATTTCTTATTCCTATTCCCTTACTCCCTTGCAAAACAAGTCCTGGCTTTGAATAAAAGGCATGGCCATTCAATGATGCATAGGCCACAGGCTTGTTACCATTTTGAAACTCTAGCTCTGGTACATCCACCCATGTGCCTCCACTGTGTTCAGAGAAATAGACCCTTTGTAGCTCCCCATTGAAATTGCTGACTCTTAAAGTCACATGCTCCCAATCACCAACATGTTCACCTATCTTCCCCAATGGGACATTGACCATTTCAACCTTAGCCTTTGCAGGCCCATTAAATGGATAAAAGACCCATATAGCTATGTCAGTGAATGTAGCACCCAACATGGGCTTTATGTGAACATAAACCTGGGAGTTCCCTAAGTCTCCTTTCTTGACTCTTTCTTTAGCCCCTTCATCAACTGGAAGGTCCAACCAATATGCACCATCATTTGAACCACCTTGAGGAAGATTTGAGCCTGTGGGCTCAATTGGCGCAGGCTTTGACTCTTCCCCTTTCTTATATAATAGTGCCCCATTACCAAAAAACCAATCAACTGAGGAAGGTAGATATATTTCATCAGAGTGAAAGTATACCCATGGAGAGTAGGTATGAAGTAATGCCTCAATTTGCTTTACATTAGGCATAGAAGATAAATTGGATTTGGCATTCTTCAAGCAAGCTATATTAGACAAAGGAGAAGTAACCCCACCAGTGTAGGCTAAAAATGAACCCACAGAAACTCCCATAGCTTGGGATTGAATCCCTCTAATGCTGGGCCTCAAACTATAAACATTGAAACCATTTTCATCCTTATCCTTACCTGGACCCCAAGTCCATGTGTGGGCCTCACATTGGTCAGTGAGGTCAGATCTAACACACCTAATTTGATCTGGGGATGGCTTGTTAGGCGAGCTCGTGACAACATGGCCTACGGCTTTGTAACCATCTGGGGGTGTTGGCAACCAAATATAGCCATTGCCATCTTGCTTGATTTTCGAAGACTCACTGCTCCACACAAGAGTGTAATCCAATGGCTTCTTCAGAGCACCACCTGAGTCATCTTTGGCTACAAGAACCCTTCCAAAGAAAGTCTGGTTGTTTGCTTGGCTATAAGAACCTAGCATAAAGAATCCTTGTGGTACATTTGAGGGTTCAAAGAATGTTGCTCCAAGGTTGTCTGGACCACCTTCTTTGGTCGCCCAAACTTTGTTGAAAGATGATATTTGACGCACTTGTAATCCTCCCAAATTGATAACTCCACTTGCAAATCCATTACCTATTATATAACGTACAACACCAACATTGTAATGGATATACAAAGTTATAGATGTAGCCGATCCCGATTAATTTGTTAAGATCTTTAACAGACTCCAAAATTTTAACATTGAGACTTAATTGTTAACATTGTATACAATATATGGTGTATACTAAAAGAAGAATACACAACAAAGATAAAGTTTTTTAGTCCCAAATTTTTTATTTTTTGCTAACAAAAACAATATAGGAATAGTGAACTTGTTGAGAGTAGAAAGAGGTACCTGCTGGCCAAGTTGGTAATGGAGAGGGAAGCTTGAAAATGTTATCAATGGGCAAAGAAGCCTTGTTCTTCTTGGAGATAGAGAGAACCTTTGCAGAAGGAGAGAGAGAAAGACAATTCCCCATTGCTGAAACTTGAGAAGAAAGATGGAGATTTAAACAATCTCCTATTACTACTATAAGGAATAAAGGGATTAGACAAGAAGCATATTTTGCTAAAGGTGTTGGCTGAATATAATATGTGAAACACAGTGGGAATAAAAGGACCATCTCACTCAACTAGGTTGCTGAATCGTGCAAGAAAGATTGGTTATAATAAATGCTTCCAAACTTCGTTCAATTTCACTTTACACTTTAAACAACAAGTTGCTTTGCTTTGTTAGTACTCCTTGCACTTTTTCGTTTACCTTTTACCCCCATTTATTATATACAGAACGCTAGTCATTGTCATTCATCTGCTCCACAAGACTTTATTTAACTGTGAGCTGGAGCACATATCGTTTTATAGCTACCGCAGCTTGATGCATTATTTATTTACGTGGCATATAATATTACAGTTCCCACATATGTTATATATGACATACGTATTTTTGCTGATTTATCTATCTACATATAAATTATATCCAAGAGCTTGTCTTGAAACAAATATTATCATCAAAACAATAACTTCTGCATGCTAGAGAAAAAAAAAGTAGGATCAATTTTTTTTTTTTTTTTGATAAGAAAAAGTAGGATCAATTTTTTTTTGGGAGGCCATTTATTGGTAATGTCCTGTTTGCATACGATCATTATCATGTACAACAATAATTATCAATCTAATCTAATGTAAAAAATTATTGAGAAATAATATGTCCGCAATATTTTTATAATATTTTTATAATAAATTCTAAGTGGCAGGTTGTTATTTGTTGTTATTGTTAAGGCAAAAAAGTAATTTTACTGTTAGTTTCAAATTTAAACCAATAACAACTAACCACCTGTGATTTGTTGTAAAAATATTGTAGACGTAGCATCTCTCAAAATTATTTTAAGAAAGTTTTAGCACTACTTTTATGGGAAATATAAAAAAATTGTAAAAGAAGATTTTTTTTTTTTTATAAAAATTTTTAAAAAATATTTTTTAATTTAATTCTCTTAGGATATCTATTAACTTTTACCAACATAATATAATTAGACAAATTAATCATGAGTTTCCAATAATTATCTACGTCAAAATCAAAAGGATTAAGATGTACCTCCCTTTTCATTATTTCTTTCACAATATGTATATGTATCTATCGGAAACGTAGTACAACAAAAATGGCAGCAGAGATAAATATACACTGCTTTAAAAGTTAAGACTTTAAAGTTACTTAAAACTTTGCCTTGCCGTCGTGAAATTTCCTAAAGGCTATCATTGAAGCCTCCAATATCATGCATAAGGTATTCTCTTTCGGCTGCATTTAACATGTGCAAGATTACTCAAATACTCAATTTTTTTCAGAAGAATCAAATACTCAAATTAAAGATGTACTTAGCAAGAAAATTCTTAAATGAATAAATACCACCGTCCACCGACTGCTATTTTGTCTTCACTCTTAAATGTTTTGGCCAGTATGTTATTCATATGCTTGACTTTAGGGCCATGTGGCTTTGGGAAACTCCAAAACATGCTATTAGTTATTTAGTAATATGGTATCCGATGTAGCAAATAGCCTTATACTTCAGGGTGTAGTTAACAAGTGCTCTTAGTGTTAGGTTCTAAAGATTTAGGATTTTATGTATTTAGAACTCTAATTTGTATTGTTGGCAAATCATAATTAAAACAATATGTTTAGAAGTGTTTTAGTCTTGCTCAAAGATGTGCATTTATGTAAAGTTGGAATCGAGCTTAATGCAGAAAAGATTAATGCATTTCAGCCTGGCTCGATCGATCGAAACTTAGGCTCAATCAATCGAAGCTTGGGCAGAATTTTTTTCTGCAAAATTTCTAACTCAACCCTAGTTATTTTAAAATGTTTTTAGGGTTTCTAATTTGTTCTAAGTATAAAAGGCAAACCCTAGCCACATTTTAGTGTTGCTTATATTGCGATTTGTGAAAATCTCTTATGAGATCTAGAAGAGCTTTCCTTTACACAAATTTAGGGTTTTTAAGGAGAAGATTTATCTGCACCTTGATAATCAACTCAGTTGTTGCCATTGAAGCTTAAAAAAAACACAAGTGGGTGTGCTTGTATCTGATTGTGAATCCAAAAAGAAGGAGTCTGTGGATTCAGAGCTTGCACGTGGTCGTATCAGTAAGTTCTACTGGTTGGTAGCAGTAAGAAGTCGAGCGTGAGGGCTTGTAAGTCTTATTGTATGAACTTCGATTCTTTCAAGATAGTGGATTGAAGTTTACCTTGAGAATAGTTAGGTTAAATCCTCCCCAGGTTTTTACCGGTTTGGTTTCCTGAGTGATCATATCTTGTATTATTTATTTTCCGCTGTTTTGCATGATTTGATCTTTGTTATTGTGATAACCTAGACTTGTTAAATTGGACTAAGTAACAACTTGGCTAATTACCTAGATTAAATCAATTGTTTTTAAGGGGTCTAAAAACCATCACTTAGAACATTTTTCAATAGACTATTTTAGAAAAAATTTAATACCACTTTCATGAAAAATATAAAAAGTTATCCAAAAAATTAATTATTTTTTCTTCTATCATAAAAATTTCTAAAAATATTTTCTAAATTAATATTTTTAAGGCATATGTTAATTTTTTTTTCTATAATTTAGGGACATCATCATGGATTTCAACCTTTGGGTATTTAGTTCAAGAATTCGATATATGATGTCTCTCATAAGATTTAGCCTTGTGCTGGATGAAGTAAAAACACATAACAAACTGCCACTAATAAACACCAACACCAGAATAAGCAATATTTACTAGTCCAAGGGCAACCCACGAGTAAAAGCTTCCACAACAGGTTGACCAAAATTAGGATCCCGAATTGCATGAAAAATAAGCCTTACATGTAAAGGATCTTGTACCTATTTCTCAAAATTTCCTTGCCAAGCTACATGAAACATATTTCTAGAAGTCACATAAATATTATTGCTAATTGCCCGAAATGAGAACCAAAATTATTCTGATAGAGACACTCTTGTGTCCTTTATCATCTCCCTATTCTTTTTCATATCATTATACTCTCTCTCTCTCTCTCTCTCTCTCTCTCTCTCTCTCTATATATATATATATATATATATATATATACCACAGTAATGTTTTTCAAAAAACCCTTAGAGCCCTTGAAATCCACCTTGTTAACCTTACTGCTCAAAATGAGATTTATATGAGCCATTATGGTAACCTTATTCCAGAAAATGACCTTGCTTCAAATATTGACTTTGTTCCAGAAAATAACCTTGTTTCAAAAAATGAGGCTCTTGTGAGCCGTCTTAAAGCCTACACTAGTCAACTCTTTGGCAAAGAGGAAATCCATTCGATGGATAAAAAGACTATAATGGGCACTGATTATGCTAGATTGAGTCTTAAGACCCAATCCATGTTAAGAAGTGATGTTGCCAACTTGCCTTCAGATTTACAATCTCGTATTCTGGATAGCAAGGCTATGTTTAGGTCTTTTGACCTATGGTCCAAGTATTTCAGAAAACTTGTTACTGCCACTATTCCTGACCCTAATGAAATAGACGAAGGTGATAATGTCTTTATTCAGCTTGAATGGGAAGATCACTTTGGGAGCAGTCTCAGAGTATATGAAAAGAGACATCCATTTCCTGGTCTCCTTATTAATTTTGATGATGGTTCATATTTTACTGATGAAGATTCAGATGATAGTGATGATGATGATCCTAATTCTAGCTGGCTTTCTCAAATGTTTGAATATGGCTTTGTTAGGTTCATAAAGTTAACAAGTCATAAACAAGCCAGCCAACTTCCACAGATCATTCAGAATGCTATTAAAGGGTTTGAAAACTCTTCCACTAGACCTTTTGTTACTATTAGATGCTGGAGCACTCTACCAAGATGTGAAAGAAATAACTGGATGAATGTTAACCCCTCAAAGCATCTCATTCTCATTAATGGTTATACTCACCAAGGGCCATGGTTCAAGGGAAATTCTAAATTATCCTTTAAAGATCCTTTTGGTCTTGCAAACTGCTGGAGAAATTATCTTAATAATCAAATTCGTGAAGTTGCTCATAATCTATGGAAAAACTATCATTTCATAGGAAGCACAGATAGAATTGCTGTTTTTGGTCCCAAACCCTATGCTGATGCCTTTCTTCACCTACAAACAGAAGATCATCCTGATCTAGAAAGTTTTCTCATCCCAGGGAAAACTCCAAGGTTTGAGCCAATTTTATATTGCGGATTCTGTAATAAGTATGCTATTTACCATGAGTATGAATGTGATTCTCCACAAGGTCCTTTTGATCCTTTTGATGGTTATCCCTCTGATGCTCCCTCTATTGATTGATGAGGTCACTACTATTTCGAGACTGGTGTTACTTTATTTGTCTGGTTTGCACAACAGCCAAGATAAAATATTGTCCTTCACAAATATGTTGCGGAAAATCTGGTACTGATTCATAATACTCCGGATTTTGCGGAAGATTTTGATTCTCTTATTTGTCTAGCCTGCACAATGGCCAATGCTCCAATATTTACTACTGCTAGAAGCTGGTTTTGCACTATTATGATGCTTCCAAAGGATCCCAAAGATTAATGTTCACGTGAAGACAACAAAATGCATGCCTATTAGTTCCTTTTGTTGGCTTCTTTCTTATTGGCTTCTTTTGTCTTTAAAGGACACCAATAGTGAGGCCTTGTTCCTACACTTATAGGGCTATTGCTGATCACTACGGAGGATTCCCATAATCTTGTAGGATTCCTCACAAGATTGGGTCAAAAAAGAGGAGAAATTCCATTTTTTACCATTCAGCCACTATTCACCTGTCACTATTCATCTGTCACTATTCACTATTACTGTTCATCCGTTACTGTTCATGACACTGTTCACTCCGAATTTTGCCTATTTAAGGGGGGTTGTCCCTTATGTTTTGGAGTTTTTTCCTAAGCAAAGTTAGAAGCAAAGTTTTAGTTCTGATTTCTCTTCCCTTAGAACTAGCCTTCTTAGAGAGAGAACCCACTTGCTTCTACTACTACTACTACTACAACCTTGTTCACCTTTGTTCACTACAAGCCTTGTAATCCTACAAACCTTATAACTAGAACTAGTTCAAGCTTTGTAACTGTTAACCTGTAACTGTTGAGATCTTGTATTCACTACTACTACTGTAAGTGTTTATCCTACTTTCAATAAGAAGTATTTTCAGTTCTATGTTCATTACTTTACTTGTTGCTACCACCACCTTGGACGGATTACCGCCATACCGGATGGTTCTAAATTGCTTTCATTTATTTTGAACTATTGTTCTTATTTACTTTGAATTATTTTGATATATACTGCTTGGCTGGTTCTAACGCCTTATTATTGTTCTTACATTCAAGCTATTTACATTCAAACTATTTATTGTTCTTACTTTCAAGTTATTTACTTTCAAGTTACGTACACTATTTTCATTACAATATTTCTGTGCTTCCATCTCATCCTCTTCAGCAGCGTGTCCCCTTCCCCCTTTATGGTATCAAAGCCATTAGCAGAAACCAATCTTTCAGTAGATTTCTCAAAATATTTTGAGAGAATTAATCCTTCTTGGATACAGTTCATATCTGCTCCAGAATCAATCAAAGCAATAAAAGTGAAATGATAATCAGGAGAAACAACAATTTTAACTTTTGTAAACCATTTTGGAGGAAATAATTTATTAACAAAAGCAAGTTGGGGATCAGTGAAAGTATCAGGAGTACCTTTATCAGAAAGAAGAGCCTGTTGACTGGAATCATCTCCATCACTGTGCTCATTTTGTTCGTTACTGGATTTATTAAGATTTTTATCAAGTTTTAGCATTGTCAATTCTTGTTTAAGATTATTGTTATCACTTTTCATGCTTTTAAATTCATGTTTTAATTCATTTATCTCTTGTTTAACAATATGAATTTCATGTTGGAGCTCATTAACAGTTAGTTCTTTAGATTTCTTTTTATTAAATCTTTCCAAAGTTTCTTCAAAACTTATGGTTGATTTTGGTTTTTTACCAATTTCATCTCTTATCAAGTTTTTCTTAAACCTATCCAAATATTCTTTCTGGAGTTTAGGGTTTTGAATTTGATTTATTAGCTGAATTATTAATTTTTCATCTTCTTCACTCTTGGTGAGAGCATTAATAACATTGCAACAGGAATCTCTACAACCAATTTTAATATTAGGAGAATCAGAAGAATCATCAGCAGATTGATAGCAAGAATCAGATGAAGAAGAAAAATCATGTTCCAAAGAATCAGACGGGGTGTTTGATTCAAGGATTCTGAATAATTCTTCTTGCACATTATCATCAATGTTTAACATGTTGAACTTGTTTTTCAACTTTCCAGGTTTTTCTTTACAGTCTTTACTAAAGTGTCCAGGTTTACCACAGTTAAAGCACTTACCTTTACCCGTTCTTTGTTTAACATGTTTTTTAGAAACATTTTTCTTCTTATCATAGAAATCATTAGGTTTAGCAAAGTTATTTCTGTATTTTTTATATTTTTTGTGGCTTTTATCATGTTTTTTACTGTTTTGTCTAGAATGAGCAATAGGAGGCAAACCATATTGTTCACAAAAATTTCCCATTTCATATTTAGCTTTTCTTTTATTCTTTAATTGGTGTTTTAACAATTTTTCATCATTACACATATTGATACCAAGTTTTTTAATAGTACTGAAAATATCACCATAGGTTAAATTATCATAGTCAATAGAATCATTTTTACCCATTAATTCTTGTTTTACCTTATGAGCAAAGATAGGAGGCAGACCGTCAATAAACTTTTCTTTCCAATAAGGCTTATGGCAATCTTTCCGGAGCATCACTCTGGAAGTAAAAACATCTTGATACCATCTGTAATCAGACATAGTTGGACAATTCAAATTGTTCAAATAATCAGAAACACGTGATGAAATATTGGATGGAGTAACAACAAAATGTTTGAGGATAGTATAAATCAAGGTATTAATGCCATCAGGAATACCACGACCAATACTTTCATCAAAAATAGGCAAACCTTCATCATTCTTTTTAACAGTATGTTTAATAGACTCTTTGGACTCTTTAGTGATGTATGAATCCCACCATCCACGAAGAGTACCAGAAAAACCAGTAAGAAGCAAGTTAACAATTTCAGGTTGATCAAGATCGTGGTTATTTTGATAAGCAATACCAACCATAGACATGTGACTCATTTTATTAATGATTTATTGTTCAGACAAACCATCAATATTCCATTCATAAAGCTTATCAGCAGAAACAGAAAACTGTATTTGAAAAGATCTCTCTTCAAACTGCATATAAGGAGGAGTAGGTTTTGAATACCAGTTTTTGGTAAAAGACATGGGTTTGGGGTTTCCAACGAATCGTTTAATTTCTGGGAAATCATCATCAAAAATTCTTTTTGCAGAAAAAGAAGAAACAGTATCAGAATCTGTATTTTCTTCAGAAACAATTTCTTTTTTGGAAATAGTTCGAGCAGTTGGAGTACTTGTAGAAGTACCCTCAGTTTTAACCTTTAAATTAGAAAGCATTTTGTCAACAATTTCAAGAGTCTTGGGCTGAGAAGTTTTAAACATAACTTTTTCTCTTTGACTGGGTAAATCAATCAAAGGTTTCTCAGTTTTAACAGGAACAGATTTTTCAGAAACAGAAACAGATTTTTCAACAAATTTTTATTCAATACGGTCAAGCTGTTGACCAATAATATACAAAGATTGATTAGTAAAATTGTTTTGTTCAATAAGGCTAACAATGGGAGTTTGATCATCAGCAATTTTGAAAGGAGAGGCCTTCACTTCCTCTTTTGTCACTTCATCTTTCTTAGTAGTTATCAAAATTGAATCAAGAGGAGGATGACTAGACCTAATAATGGTTTTATCAATCTTAACAAAATTTAATTTCTTTATCACATTTAAATGTTGTTTTGAAATTTCATTATTTGGAACATAATAGTTTTCAAGAAAATCAAAAAACAAAATATGTTTTTTCAATTGATTCATCATTTCCAACCATTTTCTTTTAACACGATCTTTATCAGACTGAGCAAAATTATTTTGAAAATATTTTCTCTTGGTTTTGTTTGTTGCAAGCATAAACTCATTGTACAAAGAATCCCAATTAATTTCAAAATCATCATTTAAAACAGTCAAAACTCTTAATTGATTTTGGTAAACAGGAGGATTTTCAATAGGAGAATCAAAATCAGATGGAGTAACAGAAACAGTGTCTTCCTCATCTTCATTAACAGTTTTACTAAATGGAGTGGAAGTTTCAGGTTTAGTTGAATAGTAAACAGAGCTAATTTGGGATTTATCACTTGAAATACCTTTTACCTTTAAATCAGAGGATGTTTCCAAATTCTTGTTCAAAAATTCATTGGTCTCTCGATCTCTTTTTGAAATACTTTCAGATCCAGCAAAGGAATGTCTTCCTTCGTTGATCCTCAAAGGTGGATTGTTTTGAAAACTTATCTTAACAGTACCATCAAGATATTGTTGAATATGGGTGAGATCAAGCTCATCAAAAATGGGTTTAGCAGGAGGGGTTTCTTGTTCTAACAACCAATCATTAGGAAGTTTAATATCTTGCCATTGAATCATTTTTGGAACTTGGATTTTAGCATCAGGAGTTGAACATTGAATTAACATGGTTTTACCTGAAGGTTCTCTAGGAATCATAGCACAAGGATTCATTTGAGTACCCATAAGTTTATAATAAATGCGGTAGATTAAAGCAAAAGGCTTACTACCCTCTTCTATGTGATAACCAGATGAAGCAATATTCAATGTCAAAGCTTTAACAATATTAGGATCATCCAAAGCAAGAGTAAGATCAGGATAACAGTTAAAATAAACAGGACCATCATACATAGAAGCAGTGATCATACCAAGAATGCTATCTTTAAAAATCTTAAATCTAGCATCTCTTAAACACATGAGAACAGCAGCATTAATACCCTTTCGGGTAAGTGGTTTAATAGCAACTTGAACCATACCAATATGCAAATAACTGAATTTTTTAGCAGCAAGGAAGTCATTAATATTCTTTTTAGTAAACAAACCGCATTTTTCATGAATTCTTGAAATAGAGAAAATTTGTTCAACAGTTCTAGCTTTGTAAGCAGAATGAAAAGCACTTTCAACAAAACTAGTTTTATAAATAGTTTTAGTATCAACTTTAGGAATAGTCCATTTACGAAAATCAGGGATCAACTCATTATCATCAATAGTGTGATCTTCTTCATTTACAATATCAGAAGGACAACTAGTCCTAGAGCTAATAGAGGAGTTGGATCTCCACAACTTATCCATACTATCCTAGGTTCAACACTCAGTTATTATGTTTTTCTCACAACCGTTGCATTTCGTAACACATACCCTAACCAACCTTATACCTCTCATGCCCTACACGCCCTCTCTTGGCTCAAACGGGCCTTACAGCTAGGTTCTAGGACTTCACTTTACGACTAGGGTGGCGCCAACGATGGTAAGAAGAGAACACAACAACGGAATATCAAGCGTTCAAGTAGACACGGACAAGAGACAAAGAACACAACCACACTACCACCGGCCAGAAAAGAGTGGCTCTGATACCATATACATACATATATATATATATATATATATATAAACAAATTGAAAGAGAAAGAGCAAATAGATCCCCATCCTATCGATTGATAGAAAGATTTTGCCAAATACCAAACTTTCCCCCTTTGTTTTTCTAAAATTTAGGAATTCCACACATCAAAGGCAGAAGCACCCACCATATGACTACTTGGTAACGCAAATTTCTTCTATTTTATTGTTATTTCTGTTTCACTTGTTATTGGGTGTTATTTAATAGTCAAGTGATTATTTTGTCACTTAGGCAAATATAAGTTAGTCCCGTAGGTCAATTTTAAGGGCCATCAAATAGCTCATGGCCCACAGCCCGACCTAGAAACCCAACGGCCCACCGGGTTAATGGGCAGCCCGACCCATTGTTATTGAGGCCCATGGGTAGCCCACTAGCCCAGTGGATCAGGCCGTGGGCTAGTTTTTATGCACATGGGTACCCAATGGGCTAGCCCAATAGCCCAACCCGTTGCTCATCCCATTGGCCTAACCCGATGACCCAGCTCAATAACTCATAATTCATAACAAAAATATATAGGAAATGTATGAAGGATTGATCTTGAGATATTATAGAAGAATTTCTTAAGAGAACTTCCTTAACCACTAAAATACTCAAAGTAATTGTACTAAATTTAGTTTACTAAATATATATTTTTCTAGTAGTCTAGCAAATTTGAATTAAACATTTGACATTTTTTTTATTAAAGATAAAAAAAAGAAAAACTATTTAAAGCCTTAATAAAAAAAAAAGTAAATAGGTTTCTATCAACAAAACAAAAAATTAAATAGATTTGACTGTAAAAAAATTTGTAATTAAGTATTAAATTCTTTTTTGGCACAGCCCGTTAACTAGTTAATAACCCATTATGCCCAGCCCATTGTGCCCATGGGCCAAGTAAAAATGGTGATCCGGCCCATCGACAACCCTTAGTCAATTTCATGAATATGGAAATATAAGAGAGCCATAAAGGAAAACTAAAAACCCATAGGTCAATTTGCAACTGACCTAAATCCCAAGAAATGTTTATATATTTTGGCCTTAATGTAACATGTTCATTTACCCATTTATTATGGTCTATCATATTTTTGCTCTTTTAACTCCCCAAAATTATACCTAGGTAGGATTTTTTTTTTTTTTTTTCCAATCCAAAAATCATTATTTTTGCTATGGAACTATTCATTGGCATAGGGGAGGAATCCCCCCCCCCAAATTTTGTTGTTTTAAAAAAGTATTATATATAGAGATACCAGTTTTAGCAATTTCGTTCAATAAAATTACATTCCCCCCCCCCCCAACAATATCATTAATCCTTTCAAAGACCATAAAAAATTTATAGATCTAAAATTTAAAACAAAATTAACAAACTCAAAAAAATTAGCACAACAACAAAATACCAATAGCAAAGCTAAAAAAGCTTAAGCCCAATTAACCAATTTTACCCAAAACAAACAACCCAACCATTTTTAAAAAATTTAAACAAAATAATTTTTCCCCTACCCCACAGCAGTTGCACACATCAAAGACAAAAAATAAAATAAAATAAAATAAATCCTAAGCTGGTAAGCAGCCTAAATCAAGAGAAGAAAGAGTGAGAATTATGGAGTAGGCATTTTTAACTTTGAATGTCATCAAAATTGACATTCACAACAAAACGGAAGATGAGGTTTTTTTTTTTTTTTTTTTTCATGGATGCTATAGTGTTATTCAATAAAAGGGATATCGTTAGGACAATTAGTACGGATTCAATCATAGATGATTTTGAAAATTTTAAAAAACACTGAGTTCATTTTCATAAATGATTGTAATGTAATGTATTCAGAAACAATGATTTTGTGTCTTTGTTTTCATCGATGGTTTATTAATATTAAATGAATGCTTATTCAAAGTTTTATAATGATTTTTTTATATATATACTTTTGTCCCCTCCTAACTCAAAGTTCTGGATTCGTCCCTGATTTTTGGGTGAATTAATAAAATTCTAACAAATGTTGATAGAAAAGATACAATGATAGTACTGTAATACTTGAAGGTTTAAGTTGCAAAATTTCACAGTCAATGAAATGATTTAGAAGCGAGCCTAAAACTTATGGGTGTAAATTAATATTATTCTAACCTAAATAATTTTATAAACAAACTTAAGAGTAGCATTATGTACGAGATAAGATCACATTCTTATCTTGTAAATTGATGAACTACTATATCATCACACTAGCTTGCTTGCAAAATCGATCGTCAATGGCCTCCTCCCCATTTCTTGAAGAAGATAATGCAGCAAGATGCTTGAGTTCTGATAGACTGGCCTACCAAGCTGTAGTGCCACCTACCAAGCTACCCATAGTTATTGTGGTCAAACTACGGCTCCTTTTGGCCAAATATCCATCAACAAAGAGAAGCAGAAAAAAGATCCCAACTCACTAAGAACCTAGCTAGGCGCATCGATTAAATCTTCTCCTTCATGTAATCAAAAACCAATTAATAGATGGAAAACGAGCTCAGGAATCCACCCCTTTCAAGAATTCCAGATATGATAAATGGATTTGGTGCCACACAAGGAAAGGTGAGGAACACTCGGGATGGTGATAAAGTGATAAACAATCTCAAGGATGCATGCTCAATGCCTTTATCTTGTCACAAAGGGTATGTTTGTTTGGAGAGATTTTAGGAATGATGAAAAATTAAGGAGACAAAAAAAAAAAAAAAAATTGTGATGTTACGTCCCAAGTATTTTTTTCTCTAGGTCCACCGAAATGGGAAAAAACTAGGTGGAGAAGCTCAATTTTTTGAACTGACGAAAAAGCCCATGTGCACTTGCACATGGGTTTTGTCCAGTTGCGGTTTTTTCTTTTTTTTCTTTTTATTTAATTTTTGTTTTGTCCAGTTCCCCTTCCATTTCCCTTTTTTTGTTTTGCTTTTTTTTTTTTTTTGTTTCTTTATTCTTTTTTTCTACTTCTTTGTTTTTTTGTTTTGTTTTTTTTTTTTTTGCTTTTCTTGTATTTTTCAATAGTGTTTTGTTTGCTTGTTTTTTGTTTTTTTGTGCTCATCTTTCTTTGGCTTGTGCTATTTTTTTAAAAAAAATTGAAGTGTTCATACACAATTTTTTTAATAAAAAAATGTGTTTATTTTTTTTTTATTTAATGGAAACATAATTATAAATTTATACTAACTTTAGTTTCCATCCTCTCAATTTTCTTCTCAATCAAACAAATAAGTTTTCCAACTCTCCACTTTTTCATCTTTCCAAACAAATACAAATGGGAGAAAATTAAATCTCTTATATCTTCTCACTTTTCTATCATCTTCCTATTTTCTATTATCTCACTTTTTTATTTCTCCAACCAAACCAACCCACAGAATACACAAAAAGAGAGAACAAAAAATCAGAGGTGACTGACTCCGTTTAGCACTCCCATCAGGGTTTAAGAAATATTATCCACGTGGTTTAATGTAATTAGTGGAACATATAAGTTGGAGTAGGATAAATGATTTGTATTCATAAGTTAGGACAGACTGATACGGTCAACAACAATAACACAACAGAAGAACAAAAGCCATCCAACTACAAAAAAAATTATGAAAACAACACTGAAACAGAATGTTAAAACGGTGAAAGGACGGTTGTTAACAACAAATTACATAGCAAAAGCACTAGCAAAGAAAAACCCCCCCATGCCACCCAATTTTACCGGACAACCATACATTACAAACTTTCTTCACAACTAAACTCTCTCATCATCAACAACCAGTTTGTCTTCCTTCCAATTTATCTCTTTTTCCATATCTCCCAACTTTTTATTTTTTGTATTCGGGGTTATAGTGCAGCCGCCACAAAGTTTATATTGGATTTGAAGCTAAAATGGGTGCAACCCTAACCAAGGATGAGGAGTTAATAGAAAACGGAGTAGGTCATACGCAGATATGTTACACAAAAAATGTAACCCGTTCCGGTGGCCTATGGCGGGCTGAAAATCCGTTGGCGAATTCTCTCCCTCTCTTTGTCCTGCAACTATCACTCATTATTTTGATCATTCGTATTGTGATGCTCATCCTTAAACCTCTACGCCAACCTCGTATAGTTGCTGAGATCCTTGTAAGTATTGTTGTCTACTTTTTATATCAAGTTTGTAGCATATTTCAAAGTATGTTTGAATATTAGTTTCAGTAAACCCCATAGAGCTGTTGATAGAGAATAACATACAATAGTCTATTTAAAATTTTAAATGACATGACATTGGTTATTCTCATATGCCTTTCGCTTTGTAATTTTAATTTGAACCATAAAATCGATACATTTCAAATGGATAGGCCGGCGTGTTATTGGGTGGATCTGGATTGGCAAGCACACAGTTCATTCACAGCCATGTATTTCCAGTTAAGAGCCTCATGACATTGGAGACAGTGGCAAACTTGAGTATGGTTTACTATATGTTTTTGGTTGGCCTAGAGACAGACTTTACCTTAATACTACGTGCAGGGAAGAAGGCCTATAGTGTTGTCCTAGCCGGTTTTGCCGTTGCAATGCCTGTTGGTTATGGCTTATTTTATAAACTTCAACCTAAGGCATCCAACCATGGTGGTGCAATCTTCTGGGCTGTTGCTCTAGCCTGCACCAATTTCCCGGACCTTGCTCGAATCCTTGCAGATGTCAAGCTGCTACGCTCAGAGTTTGGCCGGACGGCCTTAACCTCAGCTCTTATCAGTGACTTATGCTGTTGGGTTTTCCTGGTAGTGGCAATGGCATTGCTTCATCAGGGAAAGTACTTTGCACTGGGTTCAACTATTGCCTTAATAATTTTCTGTGTGTTTGCATTGCGTCCAGCTCTCAAATGGATAATTCGCCACACAGCAAAAGAAGACAACTACAATGACTTCCATGTATGTTTTGTTCTGACTGGGGTCATAGTGTGTGGATTCATTGCTGATGCTTGTGGTGCTCATTCCATTGCTGGGGCTTTCATGCTGGGAGTTATTATGCCAAAAGGGGACCTTACAGATACAGTTATGGAGAAGGTTGAAGATTTTGTGTCAGGGATTTTGATGCCTATTTTCTTCTTAATGGTTGGGCTGAGAGTCAGAATTGGAAAAATTACCTATGGCACTAATTGGGCAAACGCTTTTTTAGTTATTGTCCTAACTTTTATACCCAAGATTTTCAGCACTTACTGCATATCTTTTCTGTACGGCATGCCAGCACTGGATGGTCTGTCTCTTGGACTACTAATGAACACCAAAGGCTTGTTGTCCCTTATTATTCTTTGCACCGGACGGGACTTAAAGGTATTCTCCATCTTTCTTTGTGTGATTTGCATGAAATGAAAAAAAAAAAATGGGAGTACTATTGCTCAGTATATTTGATATTACTGTAAATAAAATATAAAACTTATAAATTGAGATGATAATTAATGTGATTAGTGTCATATCAATGACACAATAAATAAAAAATTTATATTAATTTTTTGTTTTGTTTTTAAAAGTTGACATGTCAATTTCTTAGGCATATGTAATAAAATTTGTGAATCTCAAACATCATAATCTAAAATCATTGAATGATTAGTCACCAACTCATTTAGGGCTACCTAGCATAAATCATCATATAGGTAGGTGCCAAGATGTAATAATATTGATGAATCAATACCAATGTAAAGCAAATAGAATAAAATCCTTCATTCTAATTAGTAGGTTGCAGACAACATGACTCTTTGCTCTCTGTTTATAGGCATAGCTCATTAAGCCATATATATGATCTCTCAGGCATTTTGAATCTCTGATTTGATACTAAAACTTGTTCATGCATGTATATATGACTCGCAAAATCACAAAGTTAATTACATAGCATATTGACTCGACTGTTATATATCTTTTGTTGCAGGCTTTGGACAATCAAACCTTTTCAGTTTTGGTGCTTGCATTCTGGCTTATGACACTTGTGGTTGGGCCTATCCTTGCATTCACTTACAAGCGCTCAAGGCGTACCAGGCACTACAAATGCAGGACCATACAAAACACAAAGCCAGACACTGACTTTCGAATACTTGTATGTATTCATTCCATGCGCAATGTTTCTGGCATGATTAACCTCCTCCAGAATTCTAATCCCACTCAACTATCCCCCATTAACGTCTTTGCTGTCCACCTAGTCGAGCTCACAGGACGCTCTTCCGCCATGCTAATTGTGCACGACACCTACAGCTCTACAAACAAAGGTGTGATAAATTATCAAACAATTGGAAAATAATGAATTTAATCATTGAACTATAATTTTGACACCTTACGTCAGACTTCGTACTCCCTTTAATAAAATCCTTTCCATTTGATATTAATCACTTTCATGATTTAGATTAATATTATAAATCTAAATGTATATTCAAATAAAAACTATGGCCTCACATATGGAAATTTGTTAATTTTTAAAATGAAGGGTATAGTAGGGACATGATTCAAACTCATGACCATTGGCTCTAACATATAATAAATTATCCAATTATTCCAAAAATTTAAACTACTATAAAAATAGTGAATTTAATTAATTAACCATAATTTTAACAGGACGCTCTAGATCAAACTCTGATGGCATTGCAAGTGCCTTTGAAAGCTTGGAGAGCCACAGCAATAATGTTTCTGTCCAGCCCTTAACAGCAGTGTCTGCTTATGACTCAATGCACGAGGATATTTGTAGCTTAGCTGAGGACAAGCGTGTGACACTCATAATCATTCCCTTTCACAAACAACTAAGCATGGATGGTGGATTGGAGGATTCTAACCCTCCTCTTAGAGGAGTTAACCAAAATGTGTTCGCAAATGCTCCTTGTTCTGTAGCTATATTTGTGGATCGAGGACTTAATGCGTCCATGCGCAGAGAGTCCAACCATGCTGGTCATGGACAACGCTTCGCCATGCTCTTCATTGGCGGCCCCGATGATCGGGAGGCATTGGCTTATGCGTGGAGGATGTCGGGGCATTCCAGTGTCAGCTTAACGGTGGTGCGATTTGTTTCAGGTTGGTAAAATACTATACATAGAATAGAACTTAATAGTAAAGTTGTAACTATTTTGGATGTTATACAGTGAACTTAGGCAGTGAGTGATGCTTCTGCTATTATAAATTTTACTGCAAGACAAACTTATAACCTGATATGTTAACTTAAATACAAAACAAAAAATAGTTCAGATATTTATATATTATTTTATTGTCATGACACTAACACCAATCACATTTATTTACTCATTAATTTGTAAGTATTTTGTGGAAAAATAAAAAAGAAATTGTTAGAAGTACTATCAATTTTACTACAAAAGAATTTGAATCTAACAATATTGAATGAAATCAATGCTACATCAATAACAATAATTCAGTGTTTAAATTAAAGTTGACACATCAGTTTGTAAAGTCTATATAGAGAAAATGATAGTATTCTGTAACATTTCTAAGAAACTATAGTAACTTTAGCATTTTTCTTTTCACTTAGGCCACTAAAATTGATAGTATTCTATAACATTGTTTCTATTTTGTACCAGTAAATTCTTGATTAATGCTTACTCAAGGAAAAAACAAAATATCCTTGATTCAATACTCATAAGGGCTCCATAGGTCAATTCGATTGTGTGTGTATATATATTAATAAATTGTATAGTCATTCCACACACAAAAAATATACAGATTTTATTGAGAGCTTTTTTATAATAATAAAAAATTATTTAACAAACATTAATCTATCAAGAAATTTGCAGTTGACACTTTTTGATCTTCCCAACATAGACAAGTTCAAATACCCTCTTTTATCATAACTATTGAATTATTTATTATTAAAACACACACATTAGTCCTCTATATCTTCTTTTCTTGTTAATATTTGTTTATTTTAAACACAGACGAACAGAATGCAGCTAAGTTGAACCCAAGAGAGAATAAAGAAGAGGAGTGTAATAACATTGAAAAGCAGCTAGACGATGACTATCTAGAAAAGTTCAGGCAAGACACCAAGTGCAACCCATCAGTTACATACATGGAGAAATTGACGAATAATGGGGAAGAAACTCTGAAAACAATAAGCACAATGGAGCATCATGAGTATGATCTATACATAGTAGGAAGAGGGGAAGGAATGGAGTCACCATTGACATCCGGGTTAACGGAGTGGAGTGACTGTCCAGAACTTGGAGCTTTGGGAGATTCATTGGTGTCTGCGAGCTTCACATCAAATGTATCAGTTCTGATAGTGCAACAACACGGTGAAGGAAGTAGTGGAGGAGGAGAGGAACTGGGTCAAGTTGGGGTTGAAGAAGAACACACTGGACGTCTAAAAGAGCAATTTGGGCACATGACATGGCAGCCTCCTCCGAGAGATAATGCTGATAAAGAACCTTTTGTACCTCGTGCAGCTCAATATAATGAAGATGAGTATTGATGGATTAAACTTGAAGAAGAAAAAGCTAGCAACCATTGCATGAACCAATTCTTTGTTAAAGGATCATTAGGAAGTCTATAATGTACGTAAATATAGTTTGGTTTTGCACATCCCCTGGATAGCGTTTCTTTAATTAGTTAAGAGTCCATCTTTGTTTGACTTAATTGTAACTGTGTCGTATTTCTATTTGCTTCTCTCATAGACGGGTCATTTTCATTTGTTTTTTGTAATTGACTGAATCATTTTCATCAAAAATAGTAATTGACTGAATCATTTGAAATGAACAGAATTACTTGCTGTGAAATTGGATAGAATTCGTTTGATGGTGGACAGGTAGTAGTTAACAGATGTAAAGGTGGATATAGTGATCAATTATTCTTCCTTATTTTATATATATTGATAAATGGAGAGCATTGTCACAGGCCTAATACATGTTAGCATATAGCATATTTTGCACATTTTTAATGTGTTTAGTGTTATCTTTAAGCGTGGCTTGAATCAAGGTATATCAATTATTCTTCAAGTCTCATGCCAAAAGAGATCAGTATGTGTATATATATATATATATATACACACACACACAAACACACGCTATCCAACCCTTATGAACATGGGAAGGACCCTTATGGATCAAGTTGATGCATAGCCCAATATCTACAGCATCTTTTTTGTTAATAATTAAATTATCAATTAGGGGAGGTATTTGAACACTTGATCTCCTTTATAATATTATTTGAGTTACACCTTATAATAAGGTTCTTAATCCTTTTGCAGTATCTTAATATAGAAAGCGTAAATAAAATGGAATTTTACATAATGGCATCATTTTAATTAATTTCCTTTCCAATTGTCCACAAAAAATGGTTGTTGGAGAAACATGTTTATTTTTCCAAAAAAAGAAAAAGAAAAAGAAAAAGAAAAAAAGAAGGTGTCATCTTGTGGTTTTACCTTAAGTTGTAAAGTTTTTAAGTCATCGAACAAGGGACCTAAATTTGAATCCAATCCGTAGCAAAAATCAATTAGTGTCTTAACTCTTAACTTAATAATAAAGAACAATTATCATAAAGCAAACCCCAAAATTAAGATAAAATCTATTATATCAATAAATAATGCCCTTGTGTGTGTCTGTTTGTTTCTCAAAAAAAAAAAAAAAAAAAAAAGGTCTCATATTGCTTTAGAGTTGTGTATAGTATAACTTGTCCCTCCCTTAAAAGTTACCATTACTTTTAAGTGAAGTTGTGATGTGCCTTTGTGTTAGAACCTCTTTCCCTCTCCCCTATTGCTTAAGAGAGTGTGTTGTATGTAATATAACTTATCACACCTTTCCTTAAAAGTTATCATTATTTTTAAGTGTAGAGTTGTGGTATGTTTTTATGTTAGAACCTCTTTCCTTCTTCCCTGTGTGTGTATTTGTTTCTAAAAAATATATATATATATATATATATATATATATATATAAAATAATAATAATGGTGTAATAATAAATAAAATAAAGTAAAAAAGCTGTTGCCTTGGTGGCAATGACTGGGGATAGTGATTAATTGATAGGTTCCTCAGGGTGAAGCAATTAATGATTGTATATCCCAGTAGTAAATTCCATGCTGGATAAATAAATATATGACATTAATGCCATGTATCATTATAAAATGTGAACCAAACCGCCAGTATGTTAGTTAGAAATTTACACACGGTTGGGATGTGATAGTAAGGCCATCAACATCATCTACCTCATTATGTTTACTGATCTATCCCACCACTTCGAGTATCTAACCACATAACCAAGCTAGAAAGTAGTGGATATTCATCCATTTTTTCAGTCGAGCAACCTATTTTGGTTTTAACTGCAACGGCACGTTTTTTGACAAGAGAAAGATTGCATATTCACATCACCATCAAACACTCCTTCACGTCCAAGGTATCAATGTTCCTCTTCCTGTCTGACCCTTCACCCAATCACTAATTTTTTTGTGTTTTTTTTAGAGTTGTAGAGAAGGAGGGGGGATTTGATTTTTGTTTTGTTCATGCTAATCAACAATGAAGAAAGGATGGTCTCTCACTCTCTCCTCTCTCTCTCTCTCTCTCTCTCTCTATAAAAAAGAAAATGGATATCAAATTCTTTTTGAAGTTCACCCTCAATTCAGTGTAAGAAATCAATGATTGATGGCTCCCTCATTAGGCTATCTTTCAAATTCTAAGCATATATGTGAAACTTCTTTTGTATGGAATATATATTTCTACATATCTTTTTATATTTTCATGAACATTTTCATTATGTCTTGGTGATATTATATTGTTAGTGCATGGGGTATAGCTTCTTTTAGTGAGATGAAAATAAATTAAGCATTGTCTAAGCTATATCTAAGAAGAAGTGAAACTATAAAATGTTTTATCCAAATGAATAAGCTTTTTTTTTTTTCTCAATAACTCAATTGTTACAATGAGAAAGAGGTGATTTGAACTAACCGGCCAGTTAAACTACAAAACTCTTGATAGAATAAACTGAATAGTTTAATTTCAGTTTTAAGCCTATGAAACCAAAAGGTATCTAATACTTAAATTTTAGAATATGCTCGTTTTGTTTAGGCTTTTTGGTAAAATGACATTATTCATCATTTACTAATCGTTATTAGTATAATTAGATGCTTAATTATAAAGAAATGTATGCTAGCTAGGATGTAATTGATTCCCAAATTTCACTCTCTTATAGAAGCTATAGGACAGAATGAGGAACAAAGATTAATTCTGTTAAGGCATGTTGCATGATGGATTAGTTTTTTGTCTTTACTTTCTGCAGTGTTCAGTAGTACCCTTTTTCTCTTCTGCGTTGCTGGAATATATATTAAAGCTGCAAAAAACTGACGAGAAGAAGGTTCTGTCTTCTGATATGAATGCAAAAGGCTCACCCGCTACTGTTATGGAACCAACAGAGTACATGGGGTTTATGGAGGAGGACCCCATCATCATCGATAGGTTAATTTCATAATACTGCTACCTTTTCTTTTCTTTCTTTCTTTTTTTTTTTTTTAATAATTGAAGGAATAAAATATTGTGTATACTTTTTTCTTTACAACAAGTGGGTGTAGAACCATGCACACTTTGATGAGAAATATATTTTTTTTATTTAAATATAAAAATATTTTTTCATAGATAGATATAATTTAAGTTTATGGTTTTATGATTATTCTTTTTTATCATCGAAACAAAACATTAATTAGTTTATCTCATATATTTTCTTTATTTCTTTTTTTATAAATAAAAACCAGATTTTTTATTAAATGAATAAAATACTTTAGCAGTTGAACTAGCTTAAATTCACATAAATATGTTTTATTTGAACATGTATGCTTGAAAAAAATTAGATAACAACAATAAATACTGATTATCAAATTCTTAAAAAAATAAAATTATTAATATATATAGAACATAAATATGACATATGACATATTCCAAATACATGAGAGCACAAAAATTTACGCAGCACCAACCAATTAATTATTGAAATAATGAATTCGGTGACCCAACCTTCTCCTCTACCTGAGAATAATTCATTAATTCCCAGATTACCCCATTAAATAGGTTTCTTTCTCCGTCACCTTCATCATTTATTTTCATTTTTATTGAGTTAGGTCTATGGTTCACTATACATATCATTTGATCACTGTCCACTCAGGTCCAAATATATTATCCTTTTATTGGTGACAGACTCACATACCATATTTCTCATACTAATATCTTTATCTATAATTTAAGAGCAATCCTTTTCCCTTTCTTTCTTGGAAGTCAATTTAAGAGCAATCCTATCCAATGTATAGAATTATTTTTTTTCCCAGTATGCTAAAGCCGGTCTGATGCTACTTTTATTATGTACCAATCAAGACGTGTCACATTAGTATTTGTGAAAATTTTGTATCACTATGTTTATTAATAATTTAATTAGACAAAAACAAATATGTCATTACACAATAAGCCGTATAGATCATCTAATATATAAAATAATTATAATTAGAATATGGTGCTACAATTAAGAGCTTCTAAGAAAAGGATTTGGGAGAGGGTTAGAAGAATATATGCAACTAATGTTGCTCACTCAATCCATTTAGGTAGGATTTTGGGTTATTCTCCAAAAAAAAAAAAAAATGGTAGGATTTTGGGTTAGGTTATCGACCATTAATGTTTGATTGAAAAATATAATAAATAAATATATAAGGAAAGAATATAGGAAAGAAAAAAGAATAACAAAGGGTAGCAATGGATTCATTGGACCACTGTGAATTTATGGTGATAAACAAGACCTTTTTATGGGAATAACATAGACATAGTATATATCTGAGTCAAAAGCTGGCAGGATATGTATTCTCGTATGCTATGTTTGTTAAATAGCGGGAAATCAGATAAAACTTGCGGGTGGCAAGCCAAACTGCAAATCTTTTCTCTCCATATTTATCTGATCTATATTTGGTCAATCCTCCATAATAGTGGTGCTTCCTTATACTATTCTCTCTCTCTCTCATACACACACACAGTCACACTTAGAGACTGCTTGCTGAGAAGGGAAAGTTAAGTGTTAGTACTGCTAGGAACAATAAGTGGGGTAATCTCGAAAACCAATGATTCTTTTGTTTCTACAAGAAAGTTATGGTTTTTATATATATGGTTATTATTTTATAGTCCATGCATATAGTTTGTAGCTAGGCCTGCAAAGATGAATGTTGATCATTAATATTATAATGAGTTATATGTCAAGCATGAGGAATATGTTTTGTTTTCGGCTTTTTGTGGAGCAGGCCGGCAGAGAGACAAAGATCTCTCTTGGGCTTTTCATGGTCTTTCTCTATTTTTTAATGTTGAGTTTTGAAATGTTATTGATTAATCAATGAGAGGCTCTGTCTAAAAAGAAGAGGATTTTTTGTGTTTTTGTGTTTTTGTTTGTTTGTGTTGGTACTGGTATTGGTGGTGCTGTGGGGGACTTTGTGCAACAACAGAAGAAGAAGAATAAGAAGAAACCAAATAGGAATGGAAGCCAAAGGTGGAGAAGTGAGACGTTTACACATTATTTACTTCCTTAGTCATATGGGTCGAGTTGAGCATCCTCATCTCGTTCGTGTACACCATTTCAATCGTAATGGTGTCTATCTGAGAGGTGACTAGCTAGTCATTAGTCTATTTCTTTCTCAGCATGAATTGTGATTTGTGTTCTTAGGTGATTATTGGGTGCTGATGATTAATTTGTTTCATTATTTGTGTAAAAGATGTTAAGAGATGGCTTTCAGATCTGCGAGGAAAGGACATGCCAGAAGCTTTCACTTGGTCCTACAAGAGGTATCTAATTCAATCATTCCCCCTATCCAAACAAGAGGCTTTCACTTAGTTCTATCTCTTAGAATAACTGATTAAATTCATGTATGTATCAGAACAAATAGGACCAAGAGTGAGGGGAGTGTGAGAATAATGATCAAATGATCAAATTTACCATTTCCTAATAGGTTAAGCTTTTAAAAATATCAGTAATTTATCACTAGTGTTCCTTGTGTTAAGACTAGTTCTGAATGGCAGGAGGTACAAGACAGGTTATGTTTGGCAGGACTTGCTAGATGATGATCTTATCACTCCTATATCTGACAATGAATATGTGCTCAAAGGATCCGAAATTATCAATACCCCATTTGGTTAGTCAATTAATTAGTATCATTGACTTATTTGATTTGAAATTTTCCATAACCTTAATGGAATAGTAACTGATGGTGTTTACATTCTGTCTGTGTTTCACAATACTTCCCATTTAATTCAAACTCAAATTGATTGCTCTAGAAGTTAAAGATCATGGTTCACACTCTGAAAAAAAAGCTTCAATATTGAAAAAGCAACAGCCTGTTGAAGTTGGAGTCCTAGCTGAAGAACAACACCTGGAGCAACCTTTGACTAATGAAGAATATCAAACACAGCCAGATTCTAAAGTCAATACCTCAACAGAGTTCTCTTCTGAAATCACTGAAGAATCAACTTGTTTCGGCTCTGAGAGGTCAACGTTAGCCAATGATTCACCGAAGCTTGAAGAAGAGAAGCAAGAGCAGAGTGAGAAATTCGAAACTACTTCTTTTTATTCAGCTCTGTTGAGTAGGAAGAATAAAAAGAAGAGCAACAAGAACAAAGAGGAAAATGCTGGTACACCAGCCTCAGCATATTCATCATCTTCGTCTTCAAAATCCTCATTTACAAAGAGCAAGACCTATTCAGGTGGAGCTTCTAGCATGATTCGCAATTTTATTAGGTGTGGTGCTGTGGATACCAATGATGCAGTTTTAATCATGATGAATCGGGCAAACAGAACAAAGACTTGTGAAGAAGAGATATTGGGAGGGCATGGGACTAATTGGAATCAAGAGGAGCAGCAGCAGCAACAACAACAACAAAAACAACAACATCAAGAACAGCAGAAAGCTAGGTAGGTCAAATTAATGAATGTTTTCACAATTATTAAAGTTCTTAACATTTTGCATAGATATTATACGCAGGGAAAAATATACGTGTAGTTCATTGTGTATTGTTTCTTAGATTTCTCAATGAAATTCAATCATGTGGCAGGCTTGAATTTAGTTATTGTGAAGATTACACAATTTGTGCTACATTATTCAATGCAATTACAAGATTGAATTTAATTGGAGAACTTAACAGATTGCATATAGAGGGACTGCAGCTAAGTTTTGTCCTATTATGTAAGAATAAAATAACATAAATTAATATTGAGTTGCATTGTTGGTGCAGGGAAAGCTATGATGGAGGACATGGTTCACAGAAGAAGCATAGTGAATTTTCTAAACAAAAGGCCGTTAACACTGCTTACAAGCCAGTGGCTGGGCCAAATTGCTCGTAAGTGATGCAACCTATGTTGATAGTACTGAGTTAAACCAATGTTGTCGCTCTGGGTTGAACAGAATCTCCATTTGTTACAAATAGATGTTGCAGGGTACCATAGTCTGAATAAAATATATTGGCTTTGAATCTTTTGACTGACCAAGCCCAACTGAGGTGCATGAGACCCAAAAATAGATCAGAATCATCGGAAGTAAGTAGAAGAGAAGTCGAATGCAAACCAGAATCACTGGAGAGTATGACAAGTGGTGAAGTGTTTAACCAAGTGGGCATCTTTTTAAAGTCAAAGACTAAGCCTCAATGGAATAGGATTACTTCAAATCAGCACAAGTCAAATTTCTGTTTCAGTTAAAAACAAAATGAAAATAAAAAGTACATGAATTGTTGATTATGATAGGCATTAATACTACAAATGAGCGTGGTCAAGTTATGGTTAATTATATATTTCTTGATTAAAAGGTTTCTATTTTATATTCATAACCTATCGTTTCTGCTGAGCTCAATTGCCATCTGGTCGATTATATCCTGTTAATATAATCTGTTTAAAATAATCCATGTATCAAGTGGCCTAATTCAATAGCAAAGTTAGTCACGGATCACTATCAGTTGTTGACAGATAAAAATTAATGATCTTTGAGAATGTGTAGCATGATGCATAGGCCAAATCATACTCAGCAATAAGCACAAGCTACTCAACTTGGGGTTTAAAGCTAGAGGAAATTGTAGTTCATATCCTTGTGATTGCATAGAACCATAAGGTGACCAAAATTCTTTTTACTTATTGCAGGCAGTGTGGGAAGTCGTTCAAGCCAGAAAAAATGCATGAGCATATGAAGTCCTGTAGGGGAATGAAAGCATTGGCAAAAACTGCAGCAGTTAACACTGAGAAGGCTCCATCTGCAGAATCAATGACTTCCTCCCATAGGAAATCAACAAGTGGCTATTTTTTGACCAACTAAGTTGTTTTTGAGTTAATTTCTGTTGATTTTCCAAAATTGTGAGGGAAAAGAAAAGGCCTCTTTTTTTTTAGCTAATGTACAGCAGGTGATCAGAGTAGAAATGAAATATCCATCTGTTCATTTTTGTTGACAATTGGTCTCCTATAATGGAGGTTCAGATTCCTCTATGATCCTATATTACCACCATCACATCCAGATAAAGATTGCAAGAATAACCCATAAATGGAAAGAAAATTAAAGTGGACATGAAAGAACCACATTTTGGAAAAAGGACAAATAAGGTAATAACTGTGATCCAAATGGCGGATAAAAAATTTAGCAGAGACCTACATGGAGGTCAACTATACATTTCAATGATATAGCACATGTTTCAGTCATTACAAAAATTCTGTGATAGTCATAGGACATCCTGTGATATAACTCCAGGGCAAAAATACCATATTCTTTGTGCTGTAAAACTCTCGGCAGTAAACCCCTACCTGGACAAGAAATTTGTGGTTGATAGTGTAATCACTGTTAGTTCTTGTGGTATGTATCTAATTAGTGGAAACAATGGTGGAATCAACATGCTCTAATAGGAACCCATATAACTTCTTTCTCAAGTCATCTATCCTCTCATCAACCTCAACTCCACCCCCAACTAGGTCATCCAACCACTGATTCACCCTTTTAAGTTGCCCGAGAAGATACGCAATTTCAGATCTTTCTTCCTCTCTGCTTTGCTCAAATCCCACATTTAACGAATCCTCCAAATACTTCAAGAACCATTCACGAGAAACCAAGAGCAATTTTTCAGCCAAAGTTGCTGTCTCTTTTAGTCTACTTCCCTTAGAACAGTCCTCCCTTAGAGTATTTGTTTTCTTTGTTGAATGACGTTGTGAAGGAGATGGCATCTGCTTTGCATTTGATTCTGATAAAGAGCTTCCATGTTTTCTATGACTTTGTTTATCTTGAGGAGAATTACTTTCTGAATTCAATTCCTCTGGATTCTTATCTATGATGACATAATGACATTTCTCACCATTTTGAAGACTACTCTTTTCTTGCATTCTGAAAAGATTGAACTTGGAAAGATTAGTCCTTACCGCAGCTTGAACCCAAGACGTGGCATTCTTATCAGTGAAACTTTTACATGCATCTGGCAATGAACGCTGTAGGCTACAATAACCATTTGACTTAGCTTCAGCAAGTGTTATGCTCTGTAAGGAATTGACAACTTTTCCAGCTCTCTGCATACTTAGATGAAGGTCCAAAAATTGCTCCACCAGTGTTCCTACAGGAACTTTCTGAGAGGTATCACAGAGTTCTGCAAACGTACTGAAAAAATAAAACATGGTCATCATACATATTCAAAGCTTGAAATCTTTACTAATGGTATCATGCTCCATATTAGTCTAGACTTTTTTTTTGGAAAAAAAATCTGGAAAAACGCATATATACTCTGTGTATCATAGTCATTAGCAGTTGACAGCATCATTATATGGTATTTAAGGAGATTATAATTTTTTATGGTAACAAGGACAGTTTACTAATGAAAAGTTCATATGCATGTTAGTAGGAAGAGAGAACTAGCAAAGTAGGACATTTTCACCAAATGAACTACTTAACTGCTTATGTCTACAACAAAGCACACCCCTCTCAACACAGAGGGAGAAAGGGGGGGTGGGGGGAGATTCCAGCAAAACTTGATGAATCGTCCACCTCCACCGTAATATGGAAAAGGGAAGGCAGGAAAATTAAATCAATGTAAATTGAGCAGATTATACTCCCAAGTAGTTTTATGGTAAAAATCATATAATATAGAACTTAGTTGCACTAAAATAATGTGAAATTGCTAATCTTTCCTAAGTAGGCTACCAACATTCACATGCTAGAAGAAGAAATGCATGTAATCAATGAAAGCTAGAACAGGGGAACAGAACAAGGAAATGGAGAAATTTTCCGTAAGCTACAAGATGACCACTAGGACTTGTTTTATGTAAATCATCCTACCCCCACCCCGCCCCAAAAAAAGAAAAGAAAAGATGTATACCAGTATTTGACATCATAAATTCTGCCAGAGAGAGTACTAATGGCTGTCACCAACACTTATCCATCCATATTAACCCTACAAAAGACCTATAACAAAAGCAAATTACTTGAAGGCCCTAAATTTATTAATGTCACCTACTCACCCATTATTTCACAAACAAGTAGAATACTCTAGCCTGGCTGCATATGAGATATCTTCTGTAGTTGCATAACGTCCTTAAGTAATTCACTAAACAACTCTAACATTGGGGAAATATGGTCAAGAAAAAGATATTAAATGTTGTTATTTTTGCTTTTCTTTTTTTCTTTTTTTGAGGTGGTGAGGGTGGGGAGGAAAGTTATCTTTTTGGCAGATCTCTTGTGTTACACACATGCCACTGTACCCTGGGTATCTGAACGAACTAAGTGATGTACAAAAATTATATATGCAGTTCTAACACTTTAACCTTCATTCAATACATTGGAGAATTTCAGATTTATATAGTAGTTCACCTCCCAAGCATAAGCAATTTCAGGTTGTGCCTGTCACCCAATAAATCTTCCACATTGAACACTAGGTAACATGAAGGTACGTAAAATTCTTGGTATATGCATTAACTAATGCTTCACATCATTCTTCCCCTGAAGTGTACTGTGTCTACACACCTGTTCTCCACACTCAATAACAAGTTTGATCCATTTACATTTCAACAATCCAGTTCCATCACATTTGAGCAATCCAGTGAAAGGAAACTTTGACTCTAGAGTCTGGATTTCCACTTAGCATATTGGATATCATCTTTGCCCTCTGATCTGAAGATGAAAAACATTCACAACTCAAATGGGAAGGAATTGATGTTGTGGACACGTGGCAAATGGGGATATGGTTTGCTTGAGATTTTCAAAACTTTTTGCAGCACAAGAAAGAGGGAAATGGACAATACAAGGTTGAGGTTTCGAGGTTTATCCCACAGGCAAAAGCTAATGAGGACAAGCAAAACCATCTTTCACCTCGTTTAAATATAAACTACTTATTTTTTATTTAAAAGGGAATTTTATTTTCTCTCTCTCTCTCTCTCAATTTTTGTTTTTGTTTTTTTTGATGAGCTCTCTCAACTTTTTTATTCATTTAGAAAAACTAATTTTTAGGTAAATAACAATTAATATATCATTGTCAAACAAAATATATCATTGTCAAACAAAAAATTTTCAATCTCAAAAAGATTGTGTGGATAGGATATTAATTATTGTTTTCAATTTTTCATTTTTAAAAAAAAAGTTAAACTGCGTATGAATATTTAAGAAAGTAGAAAGTAACCAAAAAAATAAACTATAATTTTTGGCTTTTCCTTATTGAAATTTAGGATAAATTCACTTTTGATCCTTTAAATTAAAAATTAAAAAGTTTGAATTTGGTTCTTACAATTTAAAAGAAATGAAAAAAAAAAAAAATTCCCTACATCTATAGGTTAGATTTGATTTTAATCCTCTAGATACGTTGATAACTTATTTTGATCCTTAAATATAAGATTAGTTAAATTTTAATCCTTAAAGAATGATCTCACATGGATGTGTCAATTTTTTTTTTTTTTTTTTAGAAAACATATTCAATTTTTTTTAACTTTTTTTTTAAGAATTTTTTTTTTCTTCTTAAGAGACCAAAATGTGATTGATATACTATAATTTAGCCATTATTAACATGTGTATCTTCTCTTTGTTGCACAGTTAATCCTATTATAATTAGTCTAAAAGGTTCAAAATATTGAAATATACATGGTACATGTAATTATTTATTATCTTTTCACCTGTATTTTTAACATAATTTTCTTTTACAAATGTATTTTGAACATTCTTGTTAACTTATACATGCTAAATAAAGTTACCTTATGATATTTCAAAACAACAGGCTACCTTTGAAATGATGGGTATTACACCATGCATCTATTTTGTCGTATGTAAACAAATACTTGTACTATCAAAAGTTAAAAATTATTGTATACTTTAAAAGTATGCTCCCTTCTTCTTACAAAGAGGTGGACCCTATTATGGAACCCCACCCTTTTATAAGAGAGAGATACTATACTCCCAGAATATGCAATAACAATTCATCAAAAATATGATTTTATTGTACTAAATTATTGTGTTTGTGATTTTGTGACTAATAAATAATCAGGTAAATTACGCTAACAAGCTCAAGATAAAACAAAATTATAGTCCTTATACCCAATTTTTATGAAATTACATTTCATCCCTATAGGGATAAGGGCCCAAAATCATATATTGGGCCTTGGGCTTTGTCCAAGGACGTCGAATGGTCTGAGGAAAGACAAGTAGTTATAAAGGGTTTCAATTTAAAGTCTCATGAGTAAGGAATGAATGGAAAGTGATTCGAGGAGGAACTCCTCATGAGATATGCTGAATGCAGCTCAAATCTGAATTCCAACAATCAATGTGACCTTTTAGAAAGTTCCAGCGATAAGAATGTGCATCATACATGTATAAGGGTGATGAGAACTCGGAAATATTTAAGGAAAAATTGCTATCATCGCATTGAATGCACTGCAGCTATTTTTCTGGCCATATTTATGTGGAGAGGACCCCTGAACAGTGTTGTCTTGACTACCACAACTCACAGAAAAACCAAAAAGGGTGTCTGATGGGACAGACACTTAAGTAAGGTCCTAAATAATCGACAAGTGTAGGGTCAAGATGGTCCAAAAGGAGTTATATAATGTAATAAACTCTCCATGAGGAAGAGATTGGAAGAAATGAGAAAGAACACTGTAGCAATCTAAATTGTACTTGTACCCAATTGTGATCAATTCATAGAAGTGGGACCTCCTCAGACTGTAAATCCATTGATATCAAAATCTCTTATTTGTGTTTGATTGTCATTTAACTCAATACTAGCCGTTGTTCGACTCATTAAAGCCTAGTTTTTTAACTCACTCTCTACAAATTTATTGTACTAGGTTCACTAGGCCAAGATCCTATACATCTTGGGCTTGGACTGCAAAATGTGTCCCTACAATCCCCAAATAATCAAAAAGAATTAACAGTTCAACCCCTTTTCCCACCCTTCAAGTGATCAAAATAATTTATTCTCTACTGCTAAACTGGTTAAAGAAAAAGAAGTGAGTTGTATTAATTAATTTGATCATTCAAGAGTCATAGTGTTCTAAAACATCAAGTATGACAAGTCTCATTTCATTATAAGTCGTAAGTTGAACATTTAAGTGTGTATTATATGGGCGTATGGTGAGTCTCATATCAAGTATTTACTAAATGAATCTTGGATATATAAGTAAGAAAAAGGCTAAGACATGCTTGATTTAGGAAATATTTTGAAAAACTTTTATAGAAAATACAACAACTATTTTATAAATTTTTTTTTTATATATTTTTCAGGAAAGTGATATTAAAATTGTCCTAAAGTGTTTATTATAAATGCTTTAGGGCACTCGGACCCTATAAGTAATTATGAAATACTCTAATTAAAGTTTAAAACTTTAAATAGTCTTTTTTTTCCACTCAAATAACATTTTAACCAAAATAAAATAAAATAAAATAAAAGCGGTACTAGTACATTATGAAGATTGTTTGAGTCCAATTAATATATGTCCAAAAGTACTAATTATTCATTTTATGAAACTTTTTTATGAAAAATTGAAAAAATATATATATATATATATATATATATATATATATATTAGTCACTTTTCATCTTCCCATAAAACACGGCCTAAACTAGTTTATTAATTAATGGGTCCGTTTGGATGAAATTTATTGTTGCTAAAACTGAAAACTGAAAACACTGTAACAAAATAATTTTTAAATGTGTAAATAGTACCGTGGGATCCATTTTTAATATTTTTTAATGTATGAACAGTGCTGCTACAGTGACGAAACAGTGCGTGAATAGTGAATTTTGTCTCTCCCTTAAACGCGTGAAAGCAAAAAAAAAAAAAAAAAAAAAAAAAGTGACGGGCGATTCTGCTCCGCTGAATCCAAACCCACACAATGAATGTCCTAAGTCTCCAACCACCTACCTATATCTTTATATTGGATATGAAAATTTTGATTATTAAATTGTGTCTTCTTATTATATTTTTCATACTTGCAAAATTTCAAAAATATCAAAGATCAATAACTATGTCATTAATGACATGTTTAAGTTTCAAATTTTTGTGGTAAAATATTATGGACAAAAATAAGTTTATTAATTGAATATTAAATAACATCTTATTTAAATTTAATTTAATATTCATATTAAGAACATAAAAAATATATAATCTAATCATTAGATTTTTAAATTTAATATTTTAATAAATAAATATATGACTAATTTAGAGGAATCTTTCTAAATAGAGAGAATAAGGTCATGTTTGGTAAAATAATTTAACAATTTATATTTAATTTTTAAATAATATTACATGTATTTTAACATACTTTTTTACTTACATATATTTAAAAAAAATACAAACAATATTACCCAAAGCTTTTGTTTTTAGAGCACCCGCATCAGATGTGCTAAATGTGCCAAATGCCAAATTTTTGGCACATTTAGCACACCAAACACAAAATCAGAGCTTTATCAGATGTTCCAAATGGTAAAAATTATACCCCATATGAACAGTACCATTGCAAATTTGCAACGGTACGGACGAAAATGGTATAAGTTTTATTAATTTTTTATTCTCTCTTCTCTCTCCTCTCTCTTTACTTTATTTTTTTCTCTTCTCTCTTTCTCTTTCTCTCCGCCTCTCCATCTCTGTCTGTGTCTCCTCTTTCTCTTTCTTTCTGACTCTCCCTCTCTTTCTTTGATTGTTGATCTTTCTTTGTGGGCCGAGTTGATTTCGTGGGTAGTGGTGGATCGTCCTTGTTCGTGATTTCATGGGTCTAGGTTGATTCATGGTTCGGTTCTTCGACAAGTGTGAGTCTGGGTTGATTTCGTGGGTTTGGGTGATGGTGGTTCGGCAAGTGTGATATGATTTTGATAGGTTTTGTAGTTTGATTTCAGTGGGGTGATTTGATTTTGTGATTTGGTGGGTTCGTGGGTCTCTGACTGGCATGGGTCATCGGCTAGGAGATCTGTTGGTCATTGGGTTGGGTTGTGTGAAATGTGATTTGTGGCTTGGCCGCCACTCAACGCCGCCGATCTCACCAAAGACCACCACATTCCGCTTCGGGTTGTTTTTTTTTTTTTTTCCTTTTTTCTTTTTTCCGTTCACTTTTTTGGTTGTGGTTTGATGGGTGGGTTCGGATGGGCAGATTGGTGGTGGGTGGGTTGAGATGGGCAGATCGGTGGTGGGTGGGTTTGGGTTGTGGGTTATGGCGGTGGGCGAATCGATGGTAGTGGGTGGGTCGATTGGTGGGCGAATCAGTGGTTGTGGGGTTTTTTTTTTTTTTCCTGGTGATTGTGGCCGCAACAATTTTTCTGGTTGTTGTTTGTTGTTGCAGTGGTGGTTGATGATGATGATTTCTGATCTGTTTTTGTCTTTGTTTTTCTGTTTTGGTGGTGGATTTGGCGGCGGTTGATTTTGGTGGTTGTGTTTTTTTTTTTTTTCCTGGTGATTGTGGCGGCAACAATTTTTCTGGTTGTTGTTGATGTCGTTGTTGCGGGGTAGTTGATGATGATGATGATGATGAGGGGAGGAATTTAATATATTATTTTAATGTGGTGTAAATATTATTTTAATGTATAAAATTGAAATATAGAATATCTGATAAATGAGATGTTGTAAAATGATGTGGTAAAATAATAAAATAGGTGTTTGATATTATAAAATGGTATTTTTTTTACAACGTCTGCTGTGGATGCTCTTAAACATTTGTTATTTTCGAAACCCAAGAAAAGATATTTAAATACTGCAGAGGTCGCAATCAGGGTCAGAACTGTTGAGTATTGACAACTGAAAAGAACTTAAAACTGAAATGTCTCTGTCGGAGACGCAATCAGCAGCCAGTTAGGCTTACAGAAGAAGTGGAATCCCACCACTGTGCCACTTACTTTCTGTTTTTTTCTTTTTCTTTTTGGTAAACCTTGCAACTTCCAAGATAAAGCACAATTCAAGCTTGGTCAACAACTCGTGGAAAAGTCATTGTTTTTACCCATTTTTATGTCACATGATGCGAACAATTCTATAAACTAGTTTTCTTGGTTGGTAAGACCCAAGAACACAGAAAAATTGCTTGAACTACCCCTCCAAGAACACATATAATTCACAAGTGAGTCCTTACCCCTCCTAGGCCTTTTGCTCATTACCCCTCCATGATTCAAACCATAGATTTACTTTAATAGAGTAATATGTGTTTAAACACATATTTTCAGTTTTTAAACAATATTACACCTATTTTTACACATTTTTTTTATCTATACCTATTTTTAAAAAATACAAACAATGTTATTAAAATAACATTACCAAAAGGGCCCTCAATATCTCTATCTCTACTTGTCCATAAATTGAGCAAAAGGTCCCTTTAGATTTAAATTAAGGTGATATCACCTAGGGTTATCATTTGGTGGTAAGAGTTTTTGCATCGTTTCACATGATACTAGGAGAAGTTAAAGGATTTGAGTAGTGATTCTTCAATGAATGTGATTTGTCCACGATAATAGTTTCATCAAAACTTGGGTGGTACATGTAGTATTATTTATTACCATCACAAGATATAAAATCAATGAGCCCACACCTATAACCTCTTTTTTATTTAGCAAAAAAACAAAAATTAACGTCATATCACCTCCGAACATTGAAGAACAAAACCAAAAATTGATTGAATATTGGTAAACATGCTAAGCAACAAGCTTGGAATTGCACAAATAATGCGTAGGACATAAGTAGACGTGCTAACCAACAACATTGATGGGAAACGCAATAAATATATATAATTCAACCTCCTAATCCAAGCCATATATCTATAATTCAACAATGGTGATGCTTTTATATTTTTAGTCGCCTATAAGCAACGTTTTTTAAAATTAAAAAAGAAAAAAAAAAGAAAAAGAAAAAAAGCGCTGAATAAGAAATATATTTATCAATCAAACAGGGCTACAAAAACACACGGACCAGCCCAATCTTGTAAAGAAGAGATGAAAGTGAGCCCTCGTGTGGAAGAGCCCGGCCCAATCATAAATTTTAATTCTGAACATGTAAATAGCCTTGAATATTTACAATTTTAATGAGAAAAGATTCATCATGTTTAAGGACACAATATTTTTTAGTTTTTCCATGTGACGTGGTTTTTTATGACTTTGTTGTTATTATTATAGAAAATTGGAACGTTTTATTCTGTAAAAGAAGAAATAAGAAAAATAATGAGATATAACGTGTTCTAAAAAAAACATGGTATGTTATGATTAGTTTGTATTATATCTAAAAGTTGAAATGTAATATTACTGCTAATAAGCCACTATTGAGCCACATTATCGATCCTATCACTTTTTTTTTTTTAATTGATTTCTTCCTCTAGGTTTTTTTATCATATTTTTTTTAAAAAAATTAAGCGTAATGAATTGAAGTAAGAGTAATTTAAAAAATAAAAATAAAAGTGGGAAGGAGTTCTTTCTAAATTAAAGTATATGAATGTGTAAAGGCACAATATATGTAAAGTTAAAACTATCCAATATATTATTTAGAAAAAAAATTCAAGATATTAAAAATAAATAAATAACTGTCCAAGATATATGTTCTGGACTAATATGAAAGTGCTGAAATCTAATCAAGAGATTGGATACATTATGTGAGAGTGTTGAAATCTAATCAAGAGATTGGACACATAAATAGGGTGTGTCCCTACCATTTCTCAAAAAATGGTTATGTAATTGATGATTTGGTACACTTTGCTCTATGTTGGTCAATTTTGGCCCATTTCGATACACTTTAATTCATTAAGGTCTATTTCGGCCCATTCGGTCCACTTCAGTTGATTCTAAATTAATGATAATTCTAATTAACTAAATTGGTAAAATCTTTTATTATCGAATAAGATATTTGGGTTTGACCCTCATCTTACACCAAAGACTGTATAACTAGTGTCTTGGTTTCTTCAAGAAAGAAAGAAAGGTAAAAAAAAACAAATGACAGCAAAGAAAATTGCTTGAATTTTCGTAGTTGCTATAGTTGAAAGCATGAAACTCACCTACTTGATTTAAGATATCAGGAAACAAAAGAAAAAAAGTCATTAATTATTAATTACTAGTGAAAGTGAGTGATTACATGGTGGATACGTTTTATAGTTGACATTCGGTCTATCTCATGAGCACTATTGGATGTCATATTGTGCCAACCCCCTTCAATCATGTGGCTAGAGATTGGTGAATACAATCAAATATCATCACAGTTGTTTGGGACTGATCAGGTTATCAGTTTCTTCAAGTAGGAAGGTGTTCGGTGGTTTAGTCGTGAAAAATGGACAATTTTGAAAACAGACATTCCACCTTTTTTGATAGGCCTTTAAACTACCCTCTTAATTCTTCACCAAGTAATCTCCTCTGTAGCCACATATATTTTCTTTTTGTTTTGTCAGAGTAATCATGGTTGTTATTTTATACAAGCTAAAAAGCACCATTTCTCTGCTACATCCACTTTTTGCAAGACAATGGAAAGTGACTACAATTCAAGTAAACGCCACTATGATATTACCATGTCAAAGAGAACCAGAAGGCCAACAAATTCCAGTCAGATTTATTCAGCACCAGTTTCCCCATGTCAAGATATTCCTCCTCCTAGTAAAGCAGTTGTGAATGAGTTAGGAGAAGATGAGAGCAGTTCTCACTCAGAAGAGAGTGATCGTAAAAGCTTGAAGCAGCTGATAAATAGCAGGAGTTCACTGAGCCAACACTTCACTGCAGAAGAAAAGCAACTTCAAATAGTTACAAAGCAGCAGAAGGAAGAGGGCGTTCATGATGATGGAGTGAAGCTAAAGAAAATGGTGAGTCGCTATGCCAAATTTTTGAGTCGCTTGATCAAGGTTAAGCGTGACTTACCTAAGGGTGGAGAATCCCGGAAGAAAACACTTCTCCTATTGAAAGCCTAGGAATATATATATGTGTGTGTCATTTATCAGCTTGTTTCTGCAGTGGCTGATTACCTATATGCATTGATTATCGGCCAACTGCATATACTTTTTTCTCCTCTTTCATTTTGTATTTCAAGTCCTTGAGATATAATTGATCTGTAGCACATATATGTTATACTCTACATGAGCCTTTATCATCTTCCTATATATGCATATATGTTTAGAAATCAAGTGCTTGTCATGCATGGGTTTCTTCTCTTCAGATTTTACACAACTTATTTTTTAAAACAAAATAAGTTGATGAAAGTAATCTTATCAAAACATAATAATTTAGTTCCTCTCCAATAACAACAATAATTTATATGGGAGTGTTGTACATACTAGTAATCTGTTTGCGTATTTTTTGCACAAAATTAAACCTTGAAATCGTTATTCAAAAATATGCATAAATTTCAAGGGCCGCTTAAATTCCTAATTCATTTCTCCAACTATACGTCCTCTTTGGAAGAATTTACCCCATAAGCCCATGTTCGGAGGCGCTGCTAATTGAAAGAAGTGATCAATGGGACAATGATTCCCTTAGAATTTCAAAATATTATATATTAATAGTTAACATTTCAATGTTTTGGCTCAAAAAATTTCATACACACCCCCCCTCAGATCGAGATCTGCCCAACTTATTCCATATGGTGGTCGGTGACCCTCTTTCAAAATAAAATATAAGCCACATCTCCATTATTTTAGCAAGAATTCACAAATCATAAAATATTATTATTGAAAATGGAACTTCTTCATTATGAGTGTCAGAATATAAGCCCAACGGGCTTAGGTCCATTTGTAGTATGCTTTCTCCCAAGACTAACTAGTTGACATCTTCACTAAGCCTCTTCCGTCAGAACGCTTTTGTGAATCACTCGTGCTAATCTCAGTACTTCGCCCAACATGAGTTTGAGGGATTATTATAATATAAGCCCAATGGGCTCAAACCCATTTACTATTATACTTGTTTGTATTACAAGTATATTACTTGTACAATACACATTATCTACCTAATACCTATACACTACACATTTTAATACATAATCATTCAAACTTTTAAACAATGAGTATAATATAGTTCAACATTTGGACTTCAAAAAATTGTTAAATATTTTTGAATTGTGCCAATGGCTAGTAAGACTATAAAATAAATAGCCTACCAATTTGTTTATACATTGATTATACTTGTATATTTTTATATAGGATAAGTCAAGGAATTATTTGAATTGTTATGTTGTAGTAAGTTGTAACATAATCCCTATAATTAAAATGACTTTTATTTGAATAGTAGATCATGGAAAATTCAACTATAACATTTGATTTCTTCAAAAGAAAAAATTAAAGATAATAAGATAATTTGTTCACAACCTCTAGTATTGATGTCCTAATTTTTGAAAATCCTCAAACAAAATTTTGACCATTCACCACCAATGAAATTAGTATTTGTTTATTGCAGCGTGATACCAGATTGTGTCCACAAATATGAGATTAAAGTGTTATTGAACGCGATAAAATTCGATAAGCTTACATTAAACTTGACCTCGACGTGCCCCCCATGTTCGAATCTTGGCTCTATTTGAATGTATGTTTTCACAAAAATGGTAGCCTATAAATGGTATGAATGGTTCTCAAATTGCGTTGTGCATTGCATGTATTGTTGCAAGCAAGGATCTTGAAGAGTCTAAGGAATGATGTTCTTCTACTATTATTTAACAACAATGTGATTTGCAAGCAAAAAATAACTTGAAAAGTATTGTACATTGTTTAGATTTGGGATAGATAAATTTTCAAGATTTTGGTAGAGATCTCAAAAATATAATTCCTTTGGAAAATGGTTTTTTCTTTATTATTATTACTTAAAAAATGAGAAAATTTCTTATATTTCTTAAAAATGAATATCCTTTTTATATTTGAAAAGATGAGTATTTTCTCTTTAAAAACTTCATGACTTTTTGGAAAAGTTTATTTTGAAAAAGAGGCTATATCTCATGAGTTTCTGGAAAAGAGGGTTTTGAGAATGGTTATCTCATGAGTTTTTATGAGAATGGGATTTCGATGGGAAATCATAAAAGATAGACTAATTTTATTTTAAGAGAGGATTTTTTTATGTACTTTAGAAAATTGTTTTCAAGATTAAATTCCAATCTTTTGAAAGAGCGTTTTTATTTATTTTTTATTTTTTATTTAAGAATAGATTCGGAAGATCTATCTTCAATAACACTACACTCAGCACGTTGATTAAAGATGCAGAGAATAAGCAAGATGCAAAGATGATTTCCTTTAAATCCATGGGATTTAGTATACGTATGTGTAAAAGAAGGCATATACCTTCACACATAGTATACCGATAAGTATGAGGAAAAATCCAACCTCTATTGCATAAATGTAAATGACTTGTATATAAATGACAATAAAGTAAATGATCACAAGTATTTATAGTACAAAGACATTGTAATTGACAAGTATTTAAAGAGTATAAAAGTAACTCGCTTATTTTGTAGGGAAAAAAAAACTTGTGTTTTTATTTTGAGAATTTAACTTATAAGTTGATAAAGTAATTTAAAAATTAACAGAAGAGTGACTTTATTTTTTAGGTAATATTTTAGTGGGAGTTAAAATTTTATTTTTACCTGATTGTGCTTTAATTTTATTTCTACTTAAACATAGGAGTATATGAGTATTTTTGGACCAAAAAATACGATCTCAAATAGAAAAAGTCCCCTTAAATTATAATATAGATAACTTACATTTAGATTTCAAGAATGTAAACAAAAAGTTATTAAATTGCATAAAAGTGAAGAGAGAAAATAAAAGAACAATAATGTAAATGAAGTACATAGATCCATAATGTCTTTGTAGGCTCCAAAGACGGGCTTGATGGGCCAAACCACTATTTGGGCTCACAATTTATTTATCTGGTGGATCTGGGTATCCTACCTTGGGTTGTCCTAGGCTAAGAGACCCAACGGAGTCATCTCTCTCTCTCTCTCTCTCTCTCTCTCTCTCTCTCTCAGAATTGCATCCCTTAACTATCCATTCATTTCTCCTATTTATAGCCTTTGTTAATGGGGTGATCATCATTATCTTCTCCCTTAGTGCAAAAAAGGGTCCAATGTCAATGGGCTTAAGTGGGTTTTTAGGCACGAGTGTCTTTGGAAATGGTTCCCACTTCAGTTAATGTGTTCGGCAGCGAAGTTTCCTAGGGTTCTGCCGGGCACATAAACGGCAATGTGTCCGGGCAATGTGACCGAGCATGTGCATAGTGCCCGAAAATGGTTTCCCGAGCACCCTATGAGCAGGGCGTACGCAATCCGCTTTCTAAGTGTCTGGACAACACTCAATCCACGTTGGCAGCTATTCGTGAGTTTGGGCCGGTGTCCTTGTCAATGTAAAGATTGGATCTTTGGCCCATATCGTTGATTCATGGTCCAAGGCCCAATATGAACTTGGGCGTTAGGTGCCGTACAGTATTTACCAGGAAAATAAAGAAAAATGGATAGCTAGGGTAGTAAGCTAGACTACCCTAGCCTAGAAAAAAAAAAAAAAAAATCTAGGGTAATAAGCTCCTAGAAGAGAGAAGGGGGGGGGGGGGGGGGGGGGGGGGGGGGAAGTAGCCTCAGCCCCCTATACCTCTAGGCCTACTAGCAGGGTATTTATTCTAAAGATTTTTGCTTTTTGTCCCAATCCTTCGATCTAGCATGCCGGAGGCATGGAAAAATAATGGAAAACCACATTTTAATATAAAATTCCCCTTTTAATATTTTTGTAAATCTATTATGTTTAGAAAAGTTCCCCACAACATTTTCATAACAAATCATAAGTGGTAGATTGTTATTAATTTTAATTTGAATTCATAACTTAAATTAATTTTTTTTCCCACTCATAACAATGGAAAGGTTGTAATATTTTATTTTTCTAAATATTCTTGGTTTTTGTCCACGGAAAAAATAGTGGAAAACCACATTTTAATATAAAACTCCTTTTTTTTTTTTTTTTTTCAAAGAAACGATAATAGACTTTATTAATATAAAATTACTTTATACAATGGAGAAGAGAAAAAGGGACATTATGTTAACCAAATAATAATCTTCTCATTCTCTTTAGCAACACTAATTAAAACTAGAACAGCACGATTACATAATAAAGAAATTCTAAATAAAAAAAGAATAAAAGAAAGAAATAAATCTAAACTATTGCACAAAAATCCAAATTACCGCCAGAGAACAAATCCATTCTTTCAAGTTTTCGGATGCCCATAGAACCAGTAAAGCGCCAAACGACACCTCTTGATTTACTAAAGTATCCAGTGTGATGTAGATTTTTTTTTTTTTTTTTTTTTTTTTTTTTAAGGGGGAACTGGGGACCTTCTCCTATGCCTAAACAACGAAACCTGTCACTGCTTTTAGGATCCCAAACCCATGGCAGTTAATGCTAAGAATCTTCAAGGTGGCGAATGGGGTGAAGAATTACCCCCAACAGCTTTATAAGAGACACTAAGACTGTCTGAGCCGAGAGCTTGTTTTTTAGTATGTGAAGGATCCAAGGATAGTGAGGAAGATGAAGAACGTTTACCCGAGGGTTGAAACTTTAGACAAATTTTGCAAAAGAAGTCTGAGACTTGGAACTACGTAGAATACGCTTCCATGATCTCAAAGACAATTCTTTTTTGCCCGGTATATCCTCATCAAAATTGAAAGTACACTCCATCTCCGTATCTGACATTAATCTTCCTTCATTTGAATTTTCATTAGCCACATTTGCTAGCGTACTTCCCTTACTCACAGTTGGACCACCGTTTGGTGTATTATCTGTCAACAGCTGCTGATTTCCGAATCTTGTGAAGGTTGGATCTCTATCAACGCGGGTTTTGAATTTGAAAAAGAGACAGGGACAGCAGCACTACCGGGTTTCAAATTTCAAATTTGACGTTGTGATTCCGAAGATATCTGGTTTTCCGAAAATCTGGGAAGAGCATCCAGCTCGGCATTAGCTGCTTGAGGATTGACGGTTCTGACCGGCGGTAAGTTCAGCACCTGAAGATAGCTTGTAGATTGATCTCTGCCGCCGTCGTTCCCCTTTGTTTCCAGGTTTTCTTCATCGCTAGCTTCATCGGTATTGGGTTGGCTAAATGAGGTTTTACGCTTTACAGCTTTGGGCCTACTACACGAAGCCAAGGCCCAGATTGCAAATCCTCCTCATCAGCCGAAATACGTCCTCTCCTGATGCTTGGGCATTCCCGCTCTTGATGACCTAAATTTCCACAACGGTAACAAAAGATAGGAAGTCTCTCATACTTAAAATAGACCCACCCGTCTTCCAAATCTTCAATATGAACCATCTTCCCTCTCATTAGAGGTTTAATAATGTCAATATCCACCCTCATGCATAGGAATGGACCCCAAGCTAATCCACTCTTTGGAGCATCAATCAACAGTGGATTGCCAATCTCCTTTGCAATGTGATTACCAACCATCGTATTCATACTTTTAATAGGGATATTGAACACTCTAATCCAAAAAGGAGACCGTTGAAATTTAACATTAGCTAGATTGAGGTCACCTTAAAATCGCTTTAATAACACCAGTCTTTTATTAAAAGACCATGGGCTTCTGTCCAAAATATCCATCTTGTGCTTCTCCATGACAAAAACAGCCAGGAATAAGTTGTTCCTCACTTCTTTGATAGTTACATGTTGAGATCCTTTCCACAATTGTTGAAAAGTGGATTTGAAAGCCTCCTTATTGAACTCTTTGTTGGTCTGCAATCGAAACAAAAGGCTAAATTGGGCATGCTCCTTTGATCGCTCTACATCTTGGTAATCAACAGATAAAACACCTTTTTCCTCCTCAAAGAGACTAAATTTCTTCCATAATTCCTCCATAGATGAATCCATTTTGATATTTAAAATTGGAAAAGAAAGACAAGGAGAATAGGGAAAGGAGAGTTTATGAAAGGTGAAGAAAGACCGAATGGGTGATAAAGATATAAGATAGATAAAAAATCCCCTACTAAGATCATGAAAAGATTAGAGAGGTTTGAATCTTGTGCTTGAAGACAAACACAAGTTAAAAGCTTCTACTTTCCAAAACTAAGAGGAGTCAAAGAGAGAGAAGTTTTAACTACCTCTTTAATATTTTTGTAAATCAATTTTATTTAGAGAAATGCTACATCTACAATATTTTCACAACACTTTCACAATATATCATAGGTGGTAAGTTGTTATTGGTTTTAATTTAAATTTACAACTTAAATTACTTTTTTACCCATCCATAACAACAATAACAGCCTACCACTTAAGATTTGTTGTGAAAATGTTGTTGGAGAGATTTTTGGCCATCCAAGCATGTAAAATCAAAGTTCATCACGTAACCTTTCCAATGACTTCTCACTTGAACCAACTAGTAGTCGTTGATTGTAATTTAATCGAAATTAAATTATAATCACGTCACAAAAAAGTTAAGGCTTTTTATGTTTTTGTGACATCTCTCCCATTTCAACTCCAATCTGGGCTAGTGAACTATGTTTTTAAAGGGAAATTCATGATATTTAGGATGGGTAAAAATTCATCACAATTAAATGGTCAGATTTTTGGTCAAATTTTGATTAATATTGTTTAGGGTTGGTCAAACTTAGCAAAAAAATGGCAATTTTGAGATTTTAAACTCTTGGGCCATCAAAATGATTTATCCAACATCCGATTAAAACAAATAAAATTATTTAATGTAATTTCTCTTCTTCTTTTTTCATGTTCTAAAAAATGCAAATTTTGACTTTTTAGGGCGTAAATTGGTATTTTGGCAATGGAAATTGAGGCCAAACAAAATACAATATTAAGATTAAGAATTGGATTTGTGGCATGGAATCCTTGAATTTGGTCATGCTAACATTTTGGGAAAGTCTTACAGTGAATCACATGGTGATTAGTTATGTAATATTGACAAAAAGATATTCATGACATATATCTTGATTGAAATAAATATATAGTGACTTCTTTTTTAGGAACCAAAAAAAGAGGATTCGCTTATATAATCATCGTCTCAAGCTCTAAGATACAGGTTAGTAAGCTCAAAAGTACCACCAACATGCAATAGGACATACCATTACTTGCGTACGCATTTTATACCTCCAAGCCGCCAAATGCCAATATAAAATGACCAATCATTGGTTTGCAACAACCCCGCGTGGAAATCAATTTATAAATATTTATCTTTTCATAAGAAGATACGTAGCTATATAATAGTATCACAACCCCTGTTCTCGCTACAAAAAACAACCACCATTGCTACTATAACTGCTATAGTACCAAAACTTCTCGGAGAACTAACAAGATTGTCAGTTGCCAAAACAAAGAATTCGCAAAAGGGGGCCATAGCAGTCTCTCTTCAGCTCTGACGTTGTCCCACAAAAATCCTCAGGATGTGATAACATCCACAGATATGGTGGTTGACAATGGTATAAAAACAACATCTACCACCGCTGCTATCATGCCTCTTCTGAAACCATCTGATGGTATTGGCATTGTTAGTTATCTTCAGGGCAAGAACTATCTTGTCACAGGTGCAACTGGGTTTCTAGGCAAAGGTATTTACTTTCTTTTGCATTTTCATATTTCTTAAAAACATAAGGCCTCTTTGTCGCTTTTTTAGAACCATGTTTTCAATAGTTTTGTTTTTCTTAAATTGAAAATAAAAATATAAACCACATTTTAGTGTTCTCCGAAAATAGATTGCTTTCAATAGTTTCTTTTCTTAATAAAAGACTGAGAATAGTATAAGAAAATATTGTAAACAGAGGAGGGCATGAAAATTACGTGATTTAGCTAACGGTCTATGTTTGTAAAGAAAGCTCTGAGAAGTTGTATTTTTACTACGATGAAGTATTCATTTGAAAAACAGTTTTTATGATATGACATGTATGTTCATGACATCAAATGATTTTCAAAACCAAACTTTTCTAAGAAAAATTCAACCTTTATGAAATTTCTTCAATCTTAATTTTCTTTCCTCACTCCCTAAAATGCATTAAACACATCAAGAACTTTAATTTTTGAAAGGCCACAAAACTTAACACACAATTACATGTATCAAATTTAACAAAGTTTTGCTTGTGGTGTGTGCAACTAGTAAATGTATGAGATACTTACAATGTGATATATAGGTAGAAAATAAGCACAATTTCTACATTATTCATCACATAGATTTGAAAGTGACTATTACCTAAAGAGTTACATCATATAACTCTCACATCTCCTAGAAAACACGGTTGCAACCATGAATTTTTTTTTTTTTTTATTTAGCTTTTTCTTTTTGTTTTTCATTTTGCTTTTTGCTTCTTTTAACTAATGTACATGTGTTCATGATTGGCAAGTAACAATGGTGAGATGGTTATTTATACCTTTCTCCTATGATTTTTTAGTCCTTACAATGAAAAGAATGTGACTTTAAAATCAAGAGCATGTGATTCCAAACCATAAACAAATCACACAACATAAGCATTACATTGCACAAACTAACAAAGTGCAGAAAAATAAAACTCATCAAAGCTAAACAAGGTACACAGTCATGAAATGTAAATTTCATAGGCCAACCTCAATTATATAATACAAAAACCCTTTTTTTTTCCTTATTTTTTTTTTAAAAATGAAAAACAACAAAAAACAACCCTAGAATGCAATGTATGGATGTTATGCAAATGCAAACCTAAAGAAAAACAATTTCGGTCATAAGAGATAGAAAGAATTAACACAAGGACCATGTAAGACAGACTCATTGAGGCTAAGTCTTTTGCATCCAGACTTTTTTTGATGCAAACTTGGAGTTGGGATTTCTATTAGAATTTACCCTAATTTCAGCTCCAGTGTTGGTATAAAGGTTAAGAACCTTTACCAACTTATGAATAAGTGCCACAGGATCTTGTGCTTTTGGCACTAGCACTTTTTGTTTAGAAGCTTGCTTTAAGCAACTTAAAGCAATTTGGTCTAGTATGCCCAACTCCACCATAAAAATGACAAAACCACTAGGGTTTGTGGTTTTTCTTGCTTCTAGATTGATTGGGATTCTTAGGTTTAGACTCACTCAGATCTACCCTAGTTCTTCTAGAAGTTGAAACTCCTTCATTTTGTACCTTAACTTCAGAAAGAGTTGGATGAACAACAAAAGATGATGTAGCAAGTACAAACTTAGGATGATTCACCATAATAGTAGATCTACTCTCAACAGACCCTAAATCTGTCTTCTTAGAAATAGACTTTTAAACACGTAACATATCATCTAGTTTAGAAGTAAAAGTTCTACTATTTGTTCTCTAGCAATATATAATTCTAATTCTAAACTTTTAACCCTTTCAAGTAAAGACATGTTTTCAATCTTAATGGAGTTCAAGAGTTCATTAGCATCAAACAGCTATACCAGCAAATTCTTATTTTCTTGTTCAAAAGTGTTCATTTTTCTCAACCCTAATTCAATACTCATAGCATCTTTAGCTGCAATCTTGCATAGCTTGTTATAAGCCTCTTGCAAATCAGCATTCTCAGAGAGTTCCCCATAAGAAGGGTTCTCATTAGCATTCTCAATTTCACTTACTATAGCAGTAGCAGTGAAAGCCATGGAGTTTCCTTCTTGATCACTTTCAGATTCATGATCAGAAACTTCATCATCACTTAGAGTAAGAGTCATAGCTTTACCTTTGGATCTCAAAAATGTTAGACACTCAAATTTTAGATGACCATAACCCTAACAACCATAACATTGTTGTCCTAAAGAACTATTAGAAGATTGACCTACTTTATCTTTTGATTTTTCAGAATTGTTGTTTTTGGCATTGTCATTCTTCTTAACATTCTTAGTATCAACATTGTTTCTATTTCTTGCCCTTCTATTATTATTTTTCAGAAAATTTCTAAAGTTCTTAGCAAGATAAGCAATCTCAATAGAAGAGAGTTCATCATCAAATCTACAATCATCAACATCATCAACAGATTTTAAAGCGATAGATTTGGATTTATTAGATTTTGGTAAGTCAGATTCATAGGACTGAAGAGATCCTACCAATTCATTTACAAGAATAGAGTCAACATCTTTACTTTCAGTTATGGCAATCGCTTTAGGTCTAAAATCCTCAGTTAATGATCTAAGAATTTTCCTAACAATTTTAGGTTGATCATAAAATTCACTAAAATTAAAAGCATAATTGAAATATCATTCAACTTAGCATAGAATTCATCAAAAGATTCATCATCAGACAACCTAATACTTTCAAATCTAGAAGTCAATTGCTGTAACTTATTGATTTTTATTGCCTTAATGCCTTCATGCACTGTTTGTAAGATGTTCCAAGCAATGTGAGCAATCTTCACATTTGAGATTTTTCTTAAATTCTTCCATGGAAATAGCATTGAATATCGCATTCATAGCCTTATTGTTAAAGCTTGCTACTTCCTTTTGGGCGCAGTAGTCCATTCCCCAATAGCAATGGTTGGTCTTTCCCAACCGTTTTCAACAGACTGTCATACTCTCTCATCAATAGATTTCAAGAAGGATTTCATCCTAACCTTCCAGTAAGTATAGTTATTCCCATCAAAGTGTGTGAGGATCACAAGAGAGTGACCATGTTCCATGACAACAGGGGTCAAGGATCAACTCTAGGTTAAGAAACCTATAAACAAGAGCTAACCCGCTCTGATACCATTTGTTTGTTCGTTTAGACCCCTTAAACCAGATTATTTCACCTAATATATTAACCAAGTGATTACTTAGATTAATTATTCAGATCTAGGTTAAACGCAAGTAAATCATATCATGCAAAGCAGCGGAAAATAAATAACACCACGATATGATGACCTAGGAAAACTAATGAACTGAATCGTTTCAAGGTAAAAATTTGGGGAAGATTTGACCTAACTATCCTCAATGTAAAGTAAATCTACTATAAGAGAATTGAAGTTTTTACAGTCAGATTTAACCCTAAATCTATTGCTACCTCATGTAGTAATTTACTGACATAACCACGTGCAAGTTTTGAATCTACAGACTCCTTCTCTTCTTGGATTTACAGCAACACAAGCTGCTTTGCTTGTGACTTTGAGATCCCACTCAAAGGTTTTAAATCACCATTAGTAATTATCTTGATGTAGCAACTATGTTCTACCAACACTTGATTGTAGTTCTTGTTTCGATAGATTCTTGTATAGTTAGAAGGTACAAAACCTCTCAGATCTCACTAAGAGTAACACACAAGTCTTCCAAAAGTCTTCAAAACGTGGCTAGGGTTTCCCTTTTATATGTGGAGCAATTTAGATGAAACTCTAAACATTTTCGCGAGCTTGGGCCAATTTAAAAATTCTGCAAAAAAAACTGGACCTGCAATTTTCAATTGGTTGAGCCTAATTCTCGATTGGTCGAGCAAGGTAGAACAATACTTCCTTTTTCTGCAGTCAGCTGGACTTGAATCTTGAAACAAACACTTCTAAGCATTGTCTAACACCTAAACTAGACATGTTTTGTTCTCAGTTTGCCAACACAATAAAAATATGATTCTAAATATTTAAACCTAAATCTTTAGAACCTAACAGAGATATAATTTTATTTTTTGCAATTCTATTTTTTATTGTAAAATGTGCTCTTATATCTGTTAAATATTTGATAAAGTTTTGCATCAAACATGTTTGAATCTATCTTTTCCAACCCATTATGTGGCGATTAACAAGTTACTGACTCATTAAAAAAATCTTGTCACTAAAACTACACATGAAATGTCTCTTGTGTTGCTACATAATGGGTTAGAGCAAGATAGTTTCAAATATGTTCGGAGCTTAACTTATTCTTCCAAGTTTTAGATCATTCATGTTTTTAAAAATTTCATTAGTTCAATTGAAAGATTTTTTTTTACAATTTGATAATTTGTATTGAAAATGAAACTTTTTAAGAATTTTACTATAAAATTGGTAAAAATGAATTTTATTTTATGTGTCAATTGCCAAGGAGGCATGGCAAATTTTGGAGACTACCTATGAAGGCACCAAGAAGGTGAAGGATACCAAGCTTCAAATGTTTACCACTTGATTTGAAGAGTTGAAGGTAAGTGAAGATGAATCATTCGACTCATTCTAAGGAAAGTTGAATGAAGTGGTAATCGGGAAATTTAACTTGGGTGAGAAGACGGAAGACTCCAAAGTAGTAAGAAAGATTCTTAGATCATTGCTAGAGAGCTTCCGAGCCAAGGTGACCACCATTGAGGAGAGCAAGGATCTTGATGAGAAAAATGTTCAAGAACTTATTGGCTCTCTTCAAACATATGAGCTGTCTCTACCATCTCAAAGGAAGAGCAAATCCCTTGCTCTTAAGACGATCAATGAGAGAATTGAAGCTCAAGATTCCTCGGATGAGGACGAAGTTGAAAAAGAGATGGCATTCCTTGCAAAGAACTTTCTCAAGTTCTTGAAGTTCAAAAAGGATGGGAAGTCCTTTGAGAAAGGAAAATTCTCCAATTTCAAGAAAGACAGAAGGACTTCAAAAGGAAGGACTCCAAAGACTCCTCTCCTTCTCAAGTAGTCACTTGTTATGAGTGCAACGGGCATAGTCATGTGAAGAAAGAATGCCCCACCTATTTAAAGGCAAAGGGTAAAGTTCTTGCTACAACCCTTAGTGATTTGGATAGTTCAAACTCCGACTCTGAAGAAAGCTGTGGTACGGAAGGAAACTACTCCACTTTCATGACCATTGCACCTATAAACTCTTCGGATGATTTAAGTAATCTAGTGGAAGAGCTTAGTGAGCATACCGAAGTGGAATCTAAGAAGCCAAATGAAAAGCTTCAAAGATATGTAATCAAGTTCATGTGGGAGTTCATATATGTTCATTTCTATAATTGAGATTGGTCACTCTACTTAGTACTAATTGTGTATGACTTGATTGAATTGATCATTGAAGTTTCATGTTAGACTAAGGACTATCTCATATTTGATACTCATCCACATCACACATGTCTATGTTCAATGAATGTCTTATTCATTTGTGTGATTATACTTGATTAAATGTGATGTACATACTCAAGCATGTGTTAATCAAACCCAAAAAGATTTTAAAGTATTTTTAGTTGTTTTTGGAAAGTGTTTTGTTTTGAAAATTTTCAAAAAAATCCAAAGATTTTCAACTCTGCCTTTTGGTGACTCGCTTGCGAGTCACGAGTTTTCAAGGTTTCAGTCATGAGTTTACCCAGAATGGTTTGCAACTGACTGGTGAGTAAGAGTTCAAGTTGCGAAAAACACTTAGAAAATTTTTCAAAATCTGGGTTTTAGACTTTTTGGCAACTCATTCGCGAGTCGCGAGTTCCTCCAAAGGCATACGTGACTCAATGGCGAGTGGAAGTCCCAGTCGTGAAAAAGACTTAGAGAAATTTTTCAAAATTTGGGTTCAAGGGATTTTGGCAATTCACTCGTGAGTTAGTTAAGTCGCAAAAAACGCATGTTTTGCAAAAATAGGGTTGAAACTCAAACAGTTTTTCAAAACTTTTCAGTTTCCCTCTCATCACATGCTTTTCTCTGTCTTCTTTGCCTCTCCCTCTCTCAAAACGTCCATTTTTATCTTCAATCTTCACTCCAAATCCAAGAAAAGGTATGGATTTTCACTCCTTTTCACTTTACTTCAAGTTTAAAGCATTAAATTTCATGGATTTGTTGTTTGTGTTAAGATATTGAGATATGGTTGATGAACATGGGTTTTTGTTGTTTGTAATGAAATTGATGTATGAGTTTTGTTGAGAATGATGGTATAATGCTTGTTTTACATGTTTTTATTACATGCTCATGCATTATACTATGTTTTGTGTTGTGGTGTGCATAACATTGTTCATAAAATGTCTATTTAGATGTTTTTGTGTATATTTTGGGACTTCGGTGAGTAAAAAATTTGGGGATAATCATGTTTCCATGTTTGGAACAACTAATGATTATGTGTTCCACACTTTGCCCCTTGCATGTTTTCATGCCTTATATGCATACTTTTTCATATGATGCACACACACACACACACAATCTTTGACATGTTGTATGTCTAATGCCATGATTATATCATACTTTGATGTTTAACATCTTCACATGTCAATTTTTTTGAATTGCTCTTTAAATTTCAATTTTTAGGGTTTAATTCGTAGTTTATGTTTTGCTGCTATGTTTTTGTAGATGGCTCCATGAAAAACCACTGCTCAACGTGGTGACAAGAGAAAGCACCTTGACAACAACTTGTTTTGCTCCCCTCAATACTATAAGCAATATCCCCATCAATTCGAAACTACTCCAATCATTCAAGAGAGATATATGAATCTTGCTAATCTTAAGGATTCATTCATTCCTAGTTGTTTTGAAGGACAGGGCTGGGATAAACTCACCTTTGATCAGAGAGTTCTATGCAAATGCATCACTCAAAGAAGATCACATAGATTGCTGGGTTAAATGTCATGCATTCACTCTTGACATGGGGGACATTAATACTATACTTGGACTTGAAGAACAAGATCATGAAGGGTTCATTCCGTTCAAGGACAGAATGGTCTCTCTAGAATCGATACAACTCCACATTGGTCGCTATAGGGAAGGAAGATGTCTCAACACAAACTTCTTTCCTCTAGATTTGAGATGCCTCGCCTATATCATGATGTTCAACTTGTATTCGGTAAGGAAGTTGACCACCATCAACAATGCTAGAGCCATATTCCTCATGGAGTTTTGTGAGAAAATCTACATTGATATTGGTGCACACTTGTATAACATCATTGCCGAAGCTACAAAGACAACCTTAAGGGCAAAGCTTGTTCTCCCAAGTCTTATAATGAGGATTCTTCATGAAAATGGTGTGGAGACTCCACAACACATAAGCCTAATGACTTCATCTCCTTCCATCAACTCTCAAACAATCCTAAGAAGTAGGGTTCGACTTCCTGGAGATGAATAAACTGAAGAGCCTGTAGTGGTCGAGGTAGGAGCAGAGCATCATCGTCTTCATCTGTTCCTCCTAATGCCTTTCAGATCATACTTGAGAGGATTGATGGTCTAAGGGATATAGCAACTAAGCACTCCAACAGCCTTGTAGCTATCCATGATCAAATTAACTTGTTGGCAGCCAAGTTTGATAGCTTCACTCACCAGCCTTAACCCTTTGGCCATTCCAATAAAAAAGGGGGAGTAGTATTGGGGTAGTTCTTGAGGGGGAGCTTATCTTGAGGGGGAGAACATAGCATTGGTTTTCATAGTTTTCATAGCACTTATGGTTTTTACAGTTTTTATGGTTTTCATAGCACCTTATTTTAGTACTCTATCGGTTTTAGTATTTTGGTTTTAAAATGCTTGGATATTTTGTGTTATGGATACTTGGATGTTTTAGCTATTTAGACTATGCTTTTATGTACCTTTGCTTATGTAGCTTAGTACTTTTAGTTAATGTTTTGCATTTTCTTTAGTACATTTGTGCCCTTGTTGGATCTTGTATCCTTGATGCAATTGCTTTAGTGTTCTTGTATCGGTTGAGTGTTGGACATGCAAATAATACTTTGCACTGAGCTTATTTGCTTGCATGTCCGGATGTTCATTCACCGTATGAATATTCATTGTAGTCACTATTTATAGTGATTGTTCTTGTATGGTCAAGTTATGCTTCTTTGTCATATTCATACTTGCTTGATCGTATTGTGTTTGCTCCATATGCATTCTAAGTTTTCCGCTTACAATGAACTTAATGAGTCCATTTTGTGATATTGTTTTCAGGAAACTTGTTTGTATGGTTCAAGAGCTTCACAGATCTAGAATTAGGTGTGAGTGAGTTTTGGCAACTGTTCCTAACTCACATTTTTAAATCTAGAGTCTGTTTTAAGGTTTTGTCACAGAATAGCCAAAGGGGGAGATTGTAAAATTGAATTTATTCAACTATGTGTTGGCTTTATTCCGTGCCAAATTTGCTTGTAATTCAGTATTTAGAAACCCTGTATTTAGGTGGGAATAATGTAAGGATTGTGTGTGAGAGAGTGTGAAGAATTGATCAAGTGTGTGCATCAAGAGACAACTCGCGACTGACTCGTGAGTGGTGACTCGCCAAAATGTGGCACACGTGTGAAGCATGCAAGAAGTTAAAGGGTCAGGACAGTTGGATCACTACAGGACAAAAAGTACAGTCTGGCCATTCTATTATCTGGTGACTGGAACTCGCGACTCATCCTAGTCGTGAGTGACTCGTGCTGTGCACCCTGTTTTGCTGAAAACTGACTTTTCACATTCTTTCTCATACCCTATTATAAATACCCTTATACCCACGAAATGTAGAGAGCTTCCAAAGAGAATTTTGAGAGATAAATCCTAGATAACAACAAGATTGATTCATCCACAATCTTATACATTTGATTTTCCAAATTCATTTACTCTCACCCTCTCCATTGTCATAACCATGAGAGGATCTTAAGCTAAATCCTTACCTCACCAAATTCATAGCGGTGAAAAGGTTCTTGGTGTTTAGGAAGCAGTTCGAGAAAGAACCAATTCATATTGGTTGATGCAATGGGCTAATTGCGGGATCCGGTAAGTTAGAGAAGACAAAGTTAGGCGTAACCCTATTAGAGCAAGAAGCTTGGAGGGCTTAGGTGTATCAGGTAGATTAGGCTTGGAGGGTCTATGGCTATTCATATATCTCAACTGATTTTCTAGTGGATCATTTTACCACTTGGAGGGCAGCGGAGAGGTTTTTTGTCGAGTTCTTTGGTTTCCTCTTCAATAACACGTGCCGGTGTTATCTTGTGTTTGTTTCTCTCTATCCCTTACTCTTTACTTTTAATTATTGCTGAGTTGTGATTAAAATATGGCTTAGAGTAGTTTGCATATTTGGATATTGCTTTTATTTCATATTCTGCATATACATTGTTTGAATATAAGCTTGCTTTGGAAATTTTGAATTAAAGCATTCACAAGTGTTTCTAAGTGAGCTTTCATAACTCATAAGTCATATGGGCCTAAGGCTAGCAAGGTGTTGGCAACGTACAAATTAAGCATTATATTGCAAAAGTGAGTGACTAAATTGAAAAATCTTTACACCTCAAGTACTCTTTCATCTAATACGTAGTACAATTTTAATATAAGCATGAGAAATTATTCCAATATACGTTACATAGTCCTCTGCGGACATTATTCAAGTGGTAATATATATAAACATGAAGACACAGATATGATATAGAAAAGGGCTCAACTCAACACCTCTCCCTCTCTCTCTCTGATACAGTTCTTTATTCATTGATAACTAGTCTTTCCTTCATGACATGCCTTTTTACACCTGGAATATGAATGTCTACAATGTAATGCTCCCAATTTATGCTTCGTACATTGAATTCAAAATTCCTCATCTCTTCCAAGGACATGTCTTCCATCAATTTCTGGGTATTACGAGTGTCAAATCTGGCAGCAAATCGTACAAGATCGTAGCTTAACAAATTATTAGCAAGTAACTGGAGTAATGCAATAATGTTATCATCTAAGAAGAGTGAAATAAGATAAATGATTTTTTAGCAAACACAAAAAGTGATGTATAATACTCATCGTACGTGAGTTTGGAAGATTATATTTGTTTGATAGTTATAAACAAGTTTTATATGCACGAATTTAGAAATAATGAAAAAATATTTTTGAAAATGAAACTTCAAAATTATGAGGATGATGTTGTTTGACATCATTATTCAGTATAACTAACCAATTTGTTTATAGAATTACTATAATTATACTTATTCTTTTAATTTCTATTATATATGTAACAAACATTTTCAATCATAAATATTATCAAAACTAGGTTTTGCGACAAATTGAAATATGATATTCTAATAGACTTTTTGATTTTGTACATCAAAATGGAAATTTTTTCAAATTTAGCACAAAATTAATCATAAATAATTTTCAGAATCTAAAAATATATCTAGTTTTAATCTGATATATGCTAGATTATTGAATGGAAATGCATGAAGATATTGTTATTTATGTCCTTTTTTTAATTTAAATTTTTTTAATACTGAATAAATATTAGTTTTATTTTTGAATTTTAGTATTTTTCTTACTTAGTCACCCTAAGTCAAATTCTTTGATGTCGTCCCTGCTAATTAACATACTACCTTGCTTTGTTCAACTGAGGAATTCATTTTTATTATGGTTTCTTTTCCCAGCTAGTTTCAAAGGTCTGATTTTCAGATGCTGAAATAATGAAACATAGAGAATTGTGTGTGATGATTTCAAAGTTAGAAATACTACCGTGCCCTAAAGAACGCATATGGCTTATATAACTTCGCCATGTCAACCATAAGCTCCGCTCTCTTCTTGCATTTCATTTCCAGCTTGCTTTTTAAGATAGAGTCTGAAATTTTTGCATCCATTAGTCCAATTCCTTGAGCTATCTCATCCGATATGTTAGAGGAAAAATTGTCCACTGAGCTAAAAAACTTGAATCCAGTGACCCTTATGTTCTTTCCTTTTGAGTCCTTCAACGGAAAACTAGTAAAGTGATCGCAACAAAACTTGAGTACATCTTCATACGCAATGGGGTTTACAGTAGATGACCCAATATTGTAGACATTTAAACCTGGTTTCCCAGCAATCCCATGCTTTGCAATGGCTGCTATGAATGCATTGACGACCATATCCATAGGAACCTATAACCATGCATGCTTTCAACTCATAGTGTAAAAATTAAGAAAAGTATGGTACGTCAAATGAATATTGAGAGGAAGTAAATATGTAGCTATGTACCACATCTACGATTGCTTTCGGATCTGCAGCAAATCCTGAGAGTTGGCCTTTACCGTAAGATATAATCACTGGATCTAGCATTCTGATTTGTTCACATATAAAAAATAAAAAAAGATTAAACATGTAGTTATAAATTCTACTGATAAAAGGCTTTTCATATGTAGAATAAAAAAATTATGAGTACGTTTATATAGTGTATATATATCTATACTATATATAAGATAATTCTTTTCTTTGGATTGGACTTTTATGTGGTTCAGAAATATTCCTAAACCTTACGTTTAACTAGGAAAAAACTTGGAAACTGTCCTACTAATCTATGTCATCAATACAAACTTATCAAAGTTTTCTCAAAAAATAATATATAAAAAAAAATTATCCAAAATTTTTATAAAAAAACAAAGCTTCATCGCACATGCAAAACGCGTGTGATGAGACTAATTTATATATATAGACACACACACACATGCACACACAAGGTTGGATTTAAGTTATACATCAACTTTATTTTTTGAGAAGAATATATTACCCTACTTGATAACTCTATTTAATATGTTTTTGGAAAATCCACAATTAAATTATATTATCACCTTATATCAAGATAATTAATAACTAGAGATCAAAAATTATTTATCTCATCAATAAATTAATGTTTAACTTCTAGGTATTTTTAATTTTAAAGTTATATATAAACATGAGTTTAAGGATTAAATATTAAATAACACCTACTTAAAATAAAATTTATTGAGTCTTTAAAAAGCACAAAAAACATATATATGCAATTCAATAGTATGATTTTCAAGTATTAATATAATAAAAAATTTCTTCTAAAAAAAATTTGATAATTTTTTTTTTGTGGCATATAACAAGTGTAACTTGATCTAACCTTTTATATATAAATATATAAATATATATATACACACACAAATTAAAGGTTAAAAAGGAGCACCTATTTCCTTGTATCCATCCAGGAAAAGGATCTTTATAGGTACTCTCAATGATGGTAGGGCGGGTGATGACTATTGGAATATCTCCTCTCATGCTATTTATTAGCATCTCTCCCATGGCCTTAGTGAACACGTATGTGTTTTTCCATCCGAATAATTTTGCCCTGTTACAGTACTACTAGTTATATGTTTGGATTAAAATAGCTTGAGCAATGAAAACCTAAGCTTAATTAGAATGGTGTCAAAAAATCATTGAAAAAGAGAGAATGCTGATTTTCTTGGGTATTGGCTTTGATCGATTACTGTTTCATCTCTAATTGAGCATCAAATTAAGCACAGTTCATTACCTTTCCAAACCCAATTCTTTCAACTTTTGAGTAACTTCATTTTTATGCACAGAAAACTTCAAATTTGAAGCCAACTCTATTTCAGCTATAATATCCAGCACTGGGATAGATATTGGTGGGGTTTCTGAGGTGACACTTTCCCCTACTATTGTCTGTCCCATGTGGAAAGGTTTCTCCATAATTAATCCTTGTCTCTCCCCATTGACATATGCTGTGTAACAAAGTAACAGTTTAAAAAAATGTTAATATAGATATTAAGCTTTATAACAACTTATTCGCATACCGGTTGATACATGCAAGAAAAGGCCAAGTTTCTTGCACTTCTTTGCAAAACCTAAGAGCCGAGAAGGTCCTCTTGTGTTTGTGTCAAGAGCAACATCATACCTATATGTATACACAAATAATATTTAAGATTCATTTTCAAGCCAAGAAAAAAAAAAAAAAAGAGAGGCTAAAACAACCTTGTTTTAAATAAATGCACGTTCAAAAAAAAAAAAAAAAATAGAGAAACCTTTCATCAAAATTTGTATTGCCAGCTGAATTTATGATCACATCAACTTCTTTTGCTATTTCATTAGCTGTATCAGGATCCATCCCCAGATTGGGTTCACAAACATTCCCAGCTACTGGGACCAGCTTTCTCATCATGAAAGCCTCAAAGGATTCCCCATGCATTTGTTCCAAGCACTTGAAGAGTTCTGAGTCTAAAATCTAATCACAATAATTGAATCTCTGAGACTATGAACGTAGATTCAGAAGTTCTTTTTTGCTTAAAATACAAAGAAACTAAAAAGTTACATGCATCTTTACATAGCATTATTATTCATTCTGTCGACTATGAACCCACACAACAAAAGGAAAATCTTTATATTATAACGTACTTCAGTTTTCAGTCTGTGGATGGCAGCTTCTTTGTCCTTTGCCTTAATCAAGAGAAAGATTTTCCCCACATCTGGTATTGTACGTAACATCTTCTCAATAAAAGCTGCACCATTGAATATATATTCCCAAATTACTATGTTAGATAAACTAACAAGATCTATTGTTGTATCACATGAAATTCACTTATTCATAATAATCTAGATATGTAGTAGAATAAAATGACAGTGGGCACAATTTAAGAGTTCAACAATCTAGGTACCCTAACTTATTGCCAGGAGTCCGTCAAAATTTCCTTGAGTAGCTTAAGAATAAAATGATTGTGGTGCAAAAAAACCAAAAAAAAAAAAAAAAAAAATTGCACGCAATCCTTACTCCCCATCCCTAATTAGAATTGAAAGTTAATGCGTAGAACAATTATTATTATTATTGTTATTATTTAGGAACATTTCTAATTCTACTTATTTTGAGATGATAAATTACTAATTAAGTTTTTATATTTAGATTTTATTAACATCTCTTTTACAATTGGAAAAAGTAAATCAACTTAATATGTTTATGACATAATCAATCTTAAGTAGAATTTTAATAAATTTAATTTATTATAAACATTATTGTAACTTCACTTAATAATATGATTTTCTATTATGGGTGACTTATTTACAAAAACCAAAGCTTCAAGTTCGTAGGGAAATTGATTGTCAATGGTTAATTAACAGATACACCCTTACGACTTTTTGTTTTTGTTAATACATTTTGATCACAAGTCACCACCAATTTAGGTATTTTAACTTAGTTTCCAGGCTTGAGGGTTTAAGAAGAAACCAAATAAATATTATTAAATAATCCTAATTGTAATTTCATTAGTGCTTTTTTTTAGATATAGTGTATAAGTAGCTTAGATTAATTTCTATTAAATCTACATATTTTTTAAACAATTCATTTTTAAGTGTTAAAAATATTAAGTTTATTATGTGATTATATGTAATGACCTAAGAGGTCACCCAATATACTGTAACTAAGCATAATTAAGGCTGGCCCTAATCTATAAATATACCCTACCAGGGTTATTTGTAATCAATACTATATCATAGTCAAAAAACAACTCCTTAAGGCTTTCTCTACAAACATAAGCCGTTAGGCCAAATCATATAATCCACATGTTTTCATCTTTTTACAATATTTTCTTATACTATTCTTAGTCTTTTATTAAGAAAAGAAACTATTGAAAGCAATCTATTTATCAGAGAACACTAAAATATGGTTTATATTTATATTTTTATTTTTATTTTCAATTTAAGAAAAACAAAACTACTGAAAACATGGTTCTAAAAAAGCGACAAAGAGGCCTTATGTTAGAAATATGAAAATGCAAAAAAAGGTAAATACCTTTGCCTAGAAACCCAGTTGCACCTGTGATAAGATAGTTCTTGCCCCGAAGATAACTAACAATGCCAATACCATCAGATGGCTTAAGAAGAGGCATGATAGCAGTGGTGGTAGACGTGGTTTTTATACCATTGTCAACCACCCTATCTGTGGTTGTTATCACATCCTGAGGGTTTTCGTGGGACAGTGTCAGAGCTGAAGAGAGACTGCTACGGTCCCCTTCTGCTTTTTCTTTGTTTTGGCAACTGACAATCTTATTAGTTCTCCGAGAAGTTTTGGTACTATAGCAGTTATAGTAGCAATGGTGGTTGTTTTTTGTAGCGAGAACAGGGATTGTGATACTATTATGTATTGAATGAGCAAAGGTGAGAGAATAAGACATCTTTGTTTTAGAAGGCTACCTTAGCTCAGCAAGGGACTTAAGCCTTTAGGCATCTGATATTCTGTCCAAAGGAGCAGCCGAGAGCCTGATTATATAGCTACGGGTCTTCTTATGAAAAGATAAAATTTTTTATAAATTGATTTCCACGTGGGGTTGTTGCAAACCAATAATTAGTCATTTTATATTGGCATTTGGCGGCTTGGAGGTTTAAAACGTGGACCCAAGTAATGGTATCTCCTATTGCACCTTGATGGTACTTATTGTTGTGAATGTAACATTTTTGTTAAATATGATGGATTTACAAAAATATTAAAGTGAGAATTTTATATTAAAATGTAGTTTTCCACTATTTTTCCGATGCCTAAATCAATGGATCTGGACAAAAACTAAGAATATTTTGAAAAAAAAAAATTACAACCTTTTCATTGTTATGAGTTGGCATAAAATTAATTTAAGTTATGAATTTAAATTGAAACCAATAACAACCTACTACCTATGATTTGTTGTAAAAATATTATGAAAATGTTGTGGATGTAGCACTTCTCTAAATAAAATAAATTTTCAAAAATATTAAAGTGGGAGTTTTATATATATTAAAATGTGATTTTCCACTATTCTCCCGATGCCTTCGGTATTCAAAATCGAAGGATTTGGACAAAAACCAAGAATATTTAGAAAAATAAATATTACAACCTTTCCATTGTCATGGGTGGGCAAAAAATTAATTTAAGTTGTAAATTCAAATTAAAACCGATAACAACCTACCACCTATGATTTATTATGAAAATGTTAGAAATATAGCACTTCTCTAAATATAATGGATTTACAAAAATGTTAGAGTGGGAATTTTATATTAAAATGTGGTTTTCCACTATTTTTCCGATGCCTCCGGTGTACTAAATCAAAGGATTTGGACAAAATGCAAAAATCTTTAGAAAAATAAATATTACAACATTTCCAACGACATTTTACACAACCAAAATGGAGGTTAGTAAATAGTCAGTCCATAAAGAAAAGTTCACAAAAATTGAAAAGAAATGTACAATATATTATCTTTCAGTTTAAAAGCTATTGTTGGGGGAATATCTCCACGGCCATTCCTAATCCTACCTAAAATACCACATGTTCTTCATCTTTTTCACAACCAACAACTATCACATATCCTACCTAACCTTTACAGAAATCTCTCTAGAGCTCACCCCACTCTCCTTCTGTATAGGCTAATCTCTAAAACCATTTATACAAAAATGCTCAGCAGCCTTTTTGCCTCCATAAACCCCCTAAAAAGCCTTATGTAAACCTTTTTCGTTTTTTCCTATTCTAGGCGAGGGTAGTCTAGCTTACTAGTTACTACCCTAGCTATGGATCTATGTACATTTACATTATTGTTCTCTTATTTTCTTGCTCTTCACTTTTATGCAATTCAATAACTTTTTGTTTACATTCTTGAAATTTAAATACAAGTCAATCTATACTACTACTTAAAATGATTTTCTGTTATGGGTGACTTATTTACAAAAACCAAAGCTTCAAGTTCTTAGGGAAATTGATTGTCCATGGTTAATTATAACACACCCTTACAACATTTTGATTTTGTTAATACATTTTGATCACAAGTCACCACCAATTTAGGTATTTTAACTTAGAATTGTGAAATTTTAAAGTACTCGCAAGTGTACAAGTGTACAAACCGTACCGAAGTATATTTTGACAAAAACGAGGTTGAACCCACAAGGACTTGAATGAACATAGAAAAATTAATCAAATCTTAATCAAATTAATCCTAATCTAGTTTAATATAAATTAGTTGTTTGCAATTAAATATATTAAGCAAATAATTAAACTAAGCAAATATATAATATAAAGTAGTAAAGAGATGTAAACAATCTAGAGAAAGGAATTAAGGTTTTAGAATCCATCTTGTTAATTCAAATTAGCATATATTTACGATCATTAATTTTTCCCAACCACTACATGATAATCTAGAAATCAATCTTGCTACCATGGAGAATATTATCATTAAAATTTCTATTTGAATATCTAAAGCATGCTCTTCTTCACTTCCTAGGTATAAAATCAAATCATTAATTGTATCCGTAGCCAAACAAATCACAAGAGATATTAAATTTTAAAATCAAGAAATAATAAACCAAACATTCAATTAATTAAGAAAAATCCTAAATCATGAGAAAAACATGATTGAACTCATATCTAGAATCTCATCTTAATCAATTGATATGAAATAAGAACAATTTAAATCATTAAAGAACAACTATTGCGGGAAAAATCAAATCACATAAATATTACTGATAATCCTTAACAAAGTTTCATCCTCAACCCTAATTATAAATTTAGCTAATCATGGTAATTGAAATAAAACACAAGAATAAAAATACTAAACATTAAACTAGACAAATAAAATAAAACTGACTGTCATTGAGGAAAACCAAAGAGGTAGCCGCAACTCTCTATACATTTTGCCCTAGTAGTCCTCCCTGACACAAACTGACCTAGAGGCTTATATATGAAAATAGCCGCCTTCCACACGATGCTATAATCCTAATACAATCAGAATAAGGAATTCAAAAGCCACACACATGCAATCATGAGTGAATGATCTCAAAGTAGTATTGGGATTCCTTTACAAATAATAATAAGAAAGTAATAATATTGGGATAGTTCATCTTGTGTCTTGTATTTGAAGGAAGAGTAATACTTTTATTTTAGAAACAAACACACACCCTTAAGAGCATTTGCAGCAGTATAGCTATATTGTTATATTACTATATTTTAGCTACACTGCTGCTAAAATGATGCCCCAGCAGTGGAGCTAAATCTAAAAATTTTATCTTTACTGCTACAGTGTACATCTAAAAATAGATGTGTACTGTTCATGAAAGCAAAAAAAAAAAATATATATATATATATATATATTATTTTAATCAACTGGGTGATTAAAATAATGTCTCTCTCTCTCTCAAGCTCACTCTCTCACTCCGGCCTCTCACTCCGATCACCCAAGTCGCCGCTCTTTCACTCTGATCACCCAAGCCGCCGATCCACCCCTTCTGCCAACCCAGCTCGCCGACGTGATCGGTGCTTGCTCGTTGTGGGTTTTTTTTTTTTTTTTTTTCCTGTTGTGGACTACTGGTGGTGGTGGCGGTTGTGGCTGTGGTTGAGGAAAAAGATTGGAGATTTGGGTTTTTTTTTTTTTTTCCTACTGTGGACTGGTGGTGGTGTTGGTGGTGGTTGTGGCTGTGGAAAAAGATTGGAGATTTGGTTTTTTTTATTTTTTTTTTTTTTATTCCTGCTGTGGACTGCTGGTTGTGGTGGTGGTTGTGGCTGTGGTTGATGGTAGAGGTGTTTGTGGTTGGTTTCTTTGGGTAGTGGGATATATTATTTTATTGTAGTGGCTATATTATTTTATTGTGATGTTTATATTATTTTATTGTGTTGAAAGTTAAAATAGATCCATTGTTGCAGTATGTGTGTAGGTAAAATAGATAAAGTAAGTTTTGGTAGTGTTAAATAGATAAAATTATAGATCCACTGCTGTGGATGCTCTAACAACAATAAGATGACTAATAGATTGATATAGGTGTTTTATAAAAGTAGTGGTGAGTGTTTTGTAAAAAATGAATATAAAAATATTATTTATATAAAATATAGTATATAATAAATGGACTGATGTGGGTGTTTTATAAAAATAAAAATATAAAATAGAAAAAATAAATTTTTTTTTTTTTTTGTAAAATAGATGAAATTAAAAAAAAAAAAAAAAGTTGATGCTGAGTTGGACTACCCCAGTCTAGAAAAGGGAGAAAAAAAGGGAAGCTTTTTAGGGAAAAAGGCTGCTGTGATTTTTTGTACAAATGGTTTTAGAGGCTAGCCTATACAGGAGAAGAGAGTGGGGAGAGCCGTAGAGAGATTTCTGTAGCGGTTAGGTAGGATATGTGATAGTTGTTGGTTGTGAAAAAGATGAAGGACGTGGGGTACTTATTCTAAAATGGGGGACAAGTAGCTAGCCACAGCCCCCTATTCCGTTAGGCCTACTGGCAGTGTAGGAATGGCCCCAACAATAGCTTTTAAACTGAAAGATAACATTTTTGTGAACTCTCCTTTATGGGCTTACTAACCTCCGCTTTGGTTGTGTTTGTGTAAAATGTCGTTGGACAGGTTGTAATATTTATTTTTCTAAAGAATTTTGCTTTTTGTCCAAATCCTTCCATTTAGCATGCCGAAGGAAAGTGGAAAACCACATTTTAATATAAAATTCTCACTTTAATACTTTTGTAAATTCATTATATTTAAAGAAGTTAGACATCCACAATATTTTTATAATAAATCATAAGTAATAGGTTGTTATTAATTTTAATTTGAATTCACAACTTAAATTAATTTTTTACCCACTCATAACAATAGGAAGGTTGTAATATTTATTTTTGTAAAGATTCTTGGTTTTTGTCCAAATCCTTCGATTTTGCATACCAAAGGCATTGGAAAAATAGTAGAAAACCACATTTTAATATATATAAAACTCCCACTTTAATATTTTTGTAAATCTATTTTATTTAAAGAAGTATTACATCTACAATATTTTCACAACAAATCATAAGTAGTAGATTGTTATTAGTTTCAATTTGAATTCACCACTTAAATTAATTTTATGCCACCCATAACAATGGAAAGGTTGTAATATTTATTTTTCTAAATATTCTTGGTTTTTGTCCAAATCGATCGATTTAGGCATCAGAAAAATAGTGGAAAACCACATTTTAATATAAAACTCCCACTTTAATATTTTTGTAAATCCATTTTATTTAGAAAAGTGCTACATCCACAACATTTTCACAATACTTTCACAACAAATCATAAGTGGTAAGTTATTGGTTTTAATTTGAATTTACAACTTATTAAATTACTTTTTTGCTCACACCCATAACAACAATAACAACCTACCACTTAAAATTTGTTGTGAAAATTTTGTTGGGGGGATTTTTGGCCATCCAAGTATGTAAAATTGAAGTTCATCATGTAACTTTTCCAATGACTTCTCACTTGAACCAATTGGTAGTCGTTGATTATAATTTAATCGAAATAAAATTATAATCACACGTCACCAAAAGTTAAGGCTTTTTATGTTTTTGTAATATCTCTTCCATTTCAACCCCAATATGGGCCAGTGAACTATGATTTTTAAAGGGAAATTCATGATATTTAAGGTGGGCAAAAATTCATCATGATTAAATTGTTAGATTTTTGGTCAAATTTTGATTAATCTCGTTTAGGGTTGGTCAAACTTAGCAAAAAAATGGCAATTTTGAGATTTTAAACTCTTGGGCCATCAAAATGATTTATCCAATATGCGATTAGGACATATAAAACTATTTAATGCAATTTCTCTTCTTCTTTCATGTTCTAAAAAATGCAAATTTTTACCTTTTAGGGTATTGGCACGCAATCGACTCTGTTTCTGTGTGGAGGTCAAAATGGTTTGTGGTGAGAGAGAGAGAGAGAAAATATTTCATAACTTTTATCGATGGACAGTTCCTCAATAGAGGTATATTGAAATACCATTCATTTGTTAATTTTGCTCATTAAATTGTTGAGTTTGATGCATGAAGCTTTTTATGGTGTTTAATTAGTTTATACTTAACAAAATGCTATTTTAGCAAGTGTGATGAGACTTGAGAGTGCTCGGAGCTAACAGGACACTCCCTTCCTTTGAACGACCTTGGCATACAATTTCATTCTTGATCATTTTTTCTACACCAAATTTTGCTATATCACGTTAGCCTTTGGTGATAGGGAGCAACAGGTTCTAAACAACTAACCGCTAATTAATGTACATATTGTATTAAACATCTGAGTATTTGACACATCTTGTATATTACATTTCCTACTTTTATTTATGAGAAGCAATGTCCTCCTTCCACTGTCGTTGTAACTAGCCGTAGACCCAAACGATGTGTGAGAATAAATAATTATTTTATATTATAATATAATATATAATTTTTTGAAGATAATTTTTTCTCCCTAAAATTTAAACAATTTCTATTCGATCCAATTAGATCTACTTCAGTCCCATTCGGTCCAATTTCATCTAATTAGGTCTACTTTAGTCCAATTTGTTCTACTTGGTCCAATTCGGTCAATTTCAGTCCCCCTCAGTCCATTTTAATTGGACCTTAAATTGATTCTTTTTGTATTTTTTTTTTCAAGTTTAGCTCAAAAATGAATTTTTATTTCTTAATTTTTGGATTGAAAATTATAAAATTTTATTATATTTGGGCTATATTCTTTAGTTTGAGTTAAAAAAATACAAATAAAATACTAAAATACACATTAGAAATTATAAATAGAGCCTTAAAAATGCAATAAAAATGATAAATATTCAAAAGTCTTATTCGGTCCACATTGATTATATTCTGTCCAATTTGGTCCTATTCAGTCCATTCCGTCTTATTCAGTCTACGTCGGTCCTATTCAGTCCATTCTGTCTACTTTGATTCTATTTCGTCCAATTCGGTCCATTATATCCACTTTGATCCACTTCGGTTCTATTCGGCCCATTCTGTCCATTTTGGTCTTATTCGGTCCAATCTGTCTACTTTTGTTATATTTGGTCCAATTCGGTCTACTTTGATCTACTTTAGTCCTATTCGGGCTATTTGGTCCACTTTCATCCTCTTCGGTCCATTTTTTCCACTTTGGTTCTATTCGGTCCATCCGTCCACTTCAGTCCTATTCAGTCCATATTGGTCCTATTCGGTCCTATTCAGTTCATATTGGTTCTATTCGGTCGATATCGGTCTAGAATTTCCACTTTGGTTCTATTCAGTCCATATTGGTCCTATTCGGTTCACATCGGTCTATTCTGTCCACTTCGATCCTATTCGGTCCATTTTTTCTCATTTGGTCCATTCAATCCTATTCTGTCCAACTCGTTCCTATTCAGTCCATTTGGTCCACTTGTTCCATTTGGTCCAATTCGGTCCATTCAAATCACTTCGGTTCCTTTTGGTCCATTTCGATCTATTTTTATGCACTTACATAATAGGAAAAAACAAGTTAGGGTTGAAAACACCTAATCTAAATCCTAATTTATTAATATATATATATATATATATATATATATATATATATATATCTCAAACTTGTAATATCTAAATTAAATTTTAAGTATAACATTTATTGTTGTTACGCTTTCGTTTAGCCACATTAATGTAGCATTTTAGTTCACTTCGGTATGGCTAAATTTAGGTGAAAGTCTTTCTAAATATAAAAGCTATGAATATACAAATTTAATCTTTAGGACTGTTATTCATTTGTTTTAACATTGTTACTTTTAAATGAATTGCATGAGGTTGGTAATGCATTTAAGGAAATGTGTGTGTGTGTGTGTGTGTGTAATTTTTATTTAAATAAATTATTCAAATGATTCATTACCTTAAAAGAGATTTTCATGTTAATAATCAAAACTCATATCAAACTTATACAAAATATGTATAATTTATTCTCTACATTTTATTGTAAAGAGAGAGACTGTTTGTGATGGGGAACTAATTAAAAAAATACAATACCAAAACGTATGAACCCAAAATAGGGTTTTAAAAATCACAACGATTCACCAATATAGAGTAGAGTTGTAAGAAAGAATAAAAAATCAAGAGAAAGAGAATTACCACTTTTTCAAAATAGAATGTGAGAGAGAATAATAAGAAATTTATAGAAAATAATATGAGAAGAAAAAAAAAAGTAAAAATAAAAAATATAGTAATAAACACCAAATTGTCCAATTCATGTTATGTAATAAAATAATATTATATTCTTATATACCATCTCTATAATGCAATATGATAACATCTATGAAATCAATGAATTTTTTTTTTTTTTTGAGAAGAAAATCAAAGAAAATAAAAAGATAACAACTTAAGAATACAAAACTTAATCACATCAATCCAAAGTAGAGTTCCAAATAATATAAAAATTCATCAACCTAAAGTAGAGATGCAAGAAAAATATAAAAAATTCCACCAAAAAAAAAAGAAAAGAGAGAGAGAGAGAGAAATAACCTTTTGTGTGTGAAAAAAAATCTATGAATATAATGGAAAAAAGAATTTTAAATTTTTAGTAAGAGGTGGAGAATAAGAAAAACAAAAAAATAATAATAATAAAGGAAGATAAAGGGATAAAGGGAAAGTGATATCAGTTTTTTAAGCATGTATAGTGTGGGGCCAGAAAATTCGTGGCCCAGGCCCACTCTACATTAGGGCCCAAGGCCTAAGCCGAGGAGAGCTATTTCCGAGGACGCATAATGAAAGCCCAAAAAGGCCCAAGGATATGGCCGAGGACGATCTTATGCTCAGCACCTCACAAAACGCCTGAAGAAAATGACAAACTCAGTACAGGGGCAGGACAAGGGATAAAGCTGCCAACATCGTAGTACAGAATCCTGCATCTGACAGATCCATACTCCAGACCATGCTATTTAACTTTTCCAACCACCCCCCAACCACTCTAGGTCTGGATTGACAGGACAGGTCTACACCCCAGAAAGTGAAACTTACACGTGGACATTAAAAGGGAGGTGAACAATAGTATAAAAGGGGGAGAAGGAGCAAAAGAAGGGGGGTCCGGAAGGTGGAGAAAAATCCTAGGAAAGGAAAAAGGGGAAGGATACTATGCTCCTCGGACGTAATCCGAGGACCTAAATCCTATAGCCCATACCAATGGAATGCTTAACCAGTCAAACCAAGTCCACCCATGTAAAGGCCTCCACAAAAACCACGACCAAACCGCTCGCCTATGACCAAGGTCCTGCCTTTCAAGCCCACTCTCTACAAATCATATTGTTAGGGCCCTTTACTTACGAGCCCAATGCCATTCTTGGGTCGTTAAATAATCGTGTCCCTACATATAGATTTATCAAGTTATAAAAATAAAAATTAATTAATTAAAAAACAAAAAAAAATGAATGAAATTCTTTTCTCATTTAAAAAAAAAAAAAAAATTGTCCACTGGAATATAGAAGTCCTTGTAAAAAGGACATGCAAAGTCTGACGGGCTTCTGTTTTGTACTTTGATGGGCCAATTCTAATGTCCACCCAAAAATATTGGCTCATATAATATTTAATTTAATCAAACTATATAAATAGGAATTACGGATCGATTCGGTATCATATGGGACAAAAAAAAAATATCATCGATCGTTAAATCACCATGAGTTCCTGGAGATTTCTCATTATGGCTACGTGTGTGTAACGTTCTAGATCAGTTTTTATTAACATCGTTGAATACATTTTGACAAACTCTAATTTTTATCCTACATGTGAAAAAAAGTATCTTGTGAAAGGGGCATTACATAAGCCGATTTTATAAGATAAGTTTTCCAACGTATAAACATTGTGTCAGTGCCTGAGTGAGTCTGAATAAAGATATTATTTGAAGAAAAGGCTTTGAGAGTTAGAGAGTATAAATTAATATTTCAATTGCTAAATACATCACAATATTTTCATTGAGAGATACTCGGGTTTAAGAGTTTATATTCTATTACGTATTCCTACAATTTTCTCTCAAAATTAAACCCTATTCAAGGTATGTTCCTTTTTTCTTTCAAGAACCCTATTCAGTATTCGAGTTAGTTTATTTTATTCTGGATTTTTAGGATTTAGTGTGTTTTTAATACGTATGTCAAAATATAACTTTAACTTGATGTGTGTTTAGATTGTTACGTTGGAGAAACAAGTATGGTTCTGAACTTTGATTTGAATGAATTACCTGTGGACGAGGACATGGCTTTTGATGAGTATGAATTACCTGGCTACGAGAATGTGGTTTTTGATATGATTGGATTACCTGTGGAAGATGAAGAGGACGTAGCTTCTAATACCACATCCCCTGAGGTATACTTTTTAGTATTTATGCTATGTTATTGTCTTCTTTTTTTGGCTTAATTTTTTTCAAGAACTTTGATTGTTTGAACCAATATGTATCTGATTTTTTGTCTTTATAGATTGGTGACAGTTCTAGTAGTAACAGTGAGTTACTTGGCCCCAAAGAAACCTATGATGTTTTGCCTGCAGTTCCTATGGATGAGGATGTGGCTTTGAAACACGAGGAACTCAAGGTGTATATATATATATATATATATATTCAATTTTTTTTTTCTTTTTGTTGTTAATTTGATATATTTTGAATCAATTTTGTGGATTATATGTTTTGATGTAGAGTGGAAACAATACTGAGACTCATGTTGCAAAAGAAGATAATAAAATTGACCAAGGTAATTAGTAATTTCATTTTTTATTTATTTTTTATTTTTTATTTTTTAAAATTTAGTATTAGAAGTCCAAGTAGTTGGAGTTAAAATTTTTGCTTAATGTATTGATTACCCAATACTTCTCTCATATAATATATGGATCATACAACTGAACGAAACTTACATGTTATGATATATAGGACTCATGTATTTTGAGAGATATGTGTTATGTATAAGCAGGATGCATAAAATAATTATATTTTGTTCTTAAATAATAAAATTTTATTGTGTATTCTAATCAGTATTTGTTGAAACATTTTTGTGTCTTTCATATTGCTAACTGCGTACATATTTCCTTTTTTGTTTACATATATGACGATAGTGAGTATAGCTGTAGATGGAGGCAAGGTTTTATCTAATGTGAAGCTGTCAGCTCAATTGCTTGAAGGGAATAAGGAAAAAGTTTTACGGTCTAATAAAGTTGTGAAATTAGTGAAGATGTGGAACCATTCAAAAGGGAGGATCACATGGGAAGGGGAGGAGGATATGAAAAAACATTACCCTCTGTTGTTCCAAAACAAGAAAATGTAATATATGTTTTAAGTTTAATTTTGTTTGAAAGAGAGATGAATCTGATTGTTCATAGTAGAATAATTGTTTCATGGCTTATAATAATTGCGTTCAGTTCCTCTTCAATCTAATGCTTTGTACTCTATTGCTCAACCCTATGTCAACCTGAATTTACAAGTGCTCATGCATGCATGCTTTTGGTTATAATTTGCTTAATGCACTTGAGGAATTTTTCGGATAATCAATACTTGTGGGAGGAGGAACTCCATATTTTAAACTTCTTTCCCTTGAAATCTGTGGTAAGGGCAACGATAAAAGTTTAGGGAAGTTTTAATCCAAAGAAATTAATATTATCAACACTCAACAGCTCATTTGAAATAGAAAAATAACCTCACCATGAAACAAAAGTGGTTCAAAAGAAGAAGAAAGAACCAAAAATCTAGAGGACAGACCAAATGATACACAAGGCTTGTCTTTTTCACATTCTTTTGGGCCCTCCCTACAAATCTTGCAGAGCATAGGGTTTGATATAAACAATCCTAAAATAAGCTAAAATAGCTTCAACCACCCCATTGAACTAGTATCCAGCTGCTGCAGATTTTCAGCAGCTTAAGCAGGGTTATAAGAAGTGAATCAAAGCATTCTACAAATTACATCTGATTCTCCTCGACTTGGAGCTGCCTCAAACTGCCATTGATATAACAAGACCCAGTTTATTTTCCAGCATAAACTACATAATCTAGGCTATCCCCAAACAGAAGGTGAGGAAACTGTGATCTTACCTAATTTATCAAATAAAATGAGGCCACAAAAGTTAGCATAAGCAAGCACCTCTGGTCCTCTGCCGTATATAACGGAGATTGAATCAGAGCATAATTATTGGTAATACGTTATGTTATTCACCATTTCATTCACCAAGCAATGGGCATCACTTGGCTCACTCGGGGCATAGGCAAATAGGGGAGTTAGCACCATCAATTTGAACCTCATTTGCTTTATCGATACCAAGGTAGTACCAATCTATATAAATACAGTCAATCTTCACTATCAATAGGTATCATTATTTGATAACAACACCTAACAATATGTAGCATTTTTTTTTTTCTATTAGGAGAGAGAGAGTATCATTCATATATGTATAAGTTCAATGAATAGACTTTTCATTAACAAATATAAAATCTTGATTATACACATGATAATGTCCTATAAGCAAAAAAAGGGTCTTGAAAAAAAAATGACTTCATAGAAAGAAATAAAAAAGAATAAGAAAGTCTCATGGCTTTCTCCATCATATCTATCTAAAATTTTTCCTTTCCTATAGAAATGTGTGCTATAAAGCTTTGCTTCAGGTAAATACTCAAAAGCAAATGCTCCAACATCTTACAATTAGTGTTGTTTAAAGTAAATTGGCCTTTTGCAGACTATTCCAACAGTGGCTCCATTATAGGTTTCGAAAAAGGGGTATGGAGTTTCATGCTGTACGTAACTGCCACCCCAATTAGTGCACAAAATGACGGTAAGAGACCCAAACCAAACCGTGTAACTGAAATATAGACATTTATTGCATTTGTTCTCTGAAGTTCTGGAGAGCAACCTGCATTGGAGTATATAAAATATCAAACAGAAATTTTTAACTAAGAACCATTATGGACATTTGAGAAAGAACTCAAGAATTTTCTCAGACACAAAAAATAATGTCAGTGTTATTGATGAGTTCTGAAAATTAAGATGGCAACAATTAATAGAGGAATTAATCAGAAAACAAGAAGAGATCCCATGTCTGGAAAATTAGTTTCAAACTTTCAAACCTGCTCAAGTGATGTTTCAAGTAAAATTTCTCTGTCTGGCAGATCACTTAAACTAAAGCTAACAAGGCTTCCATGATTGTTTCTGTTGGTTGCTTCAATGGTTGTCTAATTAGTCAGTAACATAATTGACCAACAAAAACATTACCAAAAATAAAATATAAATAGTGGATCATCTTAAACAAAAATGATATTCATGATAATGATCGTCTTTTTTGGCATGTGAAATTTCAAATAGTGAGTGAATCTTTTCTCAATCTCCCTTTAGCATAATAAAAGCCAGAATCAAGCCCTAGGAAGCATGGACACCTCTGGGGCACAGCTGCAAGCATGTCCAGCCCTTTCTTTTCTTTTTCTTTTTTTTTAAATGACAGGACACGGCCGGGGTGTATTTTGGTTTTTCGTTTTTGGATTTTGTAATAGTATTATCCATTATTGCTCTTAAATTCTTCTTTTTTTCTCTTTAGATCTTCCATCCCTCAAAAGAAAAGATCTAGGATAGTAGGATCTAGAGAAACAGCTAATGAATATAAGCCAAGATCCCTCTCCATTCATTCATAAATATACATACTTGTATGTAATAATCAAGTATGTAACAAAGCACCTAGAATCATATAAAAGAACCCTAATTTTAAAGCTTTTGCAAAGACTGAAGATTCAAACAACTTACTTTGGAAAGACTGAAGAACATACAAGGCAAGCCCACATGATATTTTGTCCAAGAAGCTCAATGATCCACAAACAAATGCACAGCCACCAAGATTCTCCCCAATTAGAACATTTTGCATGCTTATTCCAGTCACCTATAGTAATTGAGGAAAATTTTTATACAAGTTCATTGAAATTAATCATAAGAAGTCAATAATGGCTTGAGTGTAGTCTTTAAAGAGGACCTAATCTTATGTGAAATATCAAGTTCCCTGTTAGCATTAATACATTTGTAATTGTACAGGAACGTTTTTATGTTGTTTCTGTTAGCATTAATACATTTAGACAATGTTTAAGATTCAACTGTCCTTGTAAAGTGTGTGGACTGGTAGTTCACAGACTATGTTACATCATACAACCTATTAGGTAAAGTACTCATTTTTCACATAAGTTCTATAGTTTTGATTTCTTTCAAACTTCATTTAGACATTTCAGCGTTAGGATCTCAAATCATTCACTAATTTAGATGGAACTTCTTAAAAATTCTTTTGTTTTCAATACACTTGGGAAATTTTGGGCTTTTGGCTTAATTTGTTATTAGAATCATCATTGTCAAACTCAAATCAATAAGCTTGGGTCCAATTAGAAGAATACAAATGTTCTTTAGTTAATGCTTTGTTAGCAAAATTATCTGTTATGAAGCATAACTATTCAGAGGAAGATTTATAAACTCTAAGGTTGTCATATTGCTGTAACAAGTCCTAGAAGGCTGGTTGTTTATCGTGTCATAATATTTTGATTCTCAAATCTAATTGGTTTCCATCAACCATGAGGACAATGCCTTTTCTTTTATTGATAATAAAATTCAACAATAAGGACAATGCTTCACTTATCTTAAAATGTCATAGAAGTGAAATGGACTAATAAATAACTTGAAATGAAGAAAAGATTAATAGAACAGAATATTAGATCATACCATCATCGAAGCATTTGCTACACCAATAAATATTGATATTATGTACATGAAAGCACTCATGCTTCTAGGTAAGAAAATGATTGCTGCACCAGAAAACATCCAAATAATGCCACCAGCAGTGTAGTAGGCCTTCAGGCGTTGGCCAGTCCATGCAATCTCCTGAAAAGGTCAGGTATCAATAAATAAAGAATTTGTAGAAAACACGGTTTTTCAACCAAGGAAGTGGGTTTCACAAGGGGACCTGTAGAATAACAGATACAATGAAGCTGCAAGTGTAGATGATGGCAGGAACCTGCTTCCATCAATTTGAAAGAATTAGCCATGCATCATTTTTCCAAATAAAATATTTTTAATGCTAAAAATTTCACAAAAATTAGACATTAGCTATGTACAACATCTGAGAGGCCTGGCTACCTCGAATTAGTCACAATACTTGTGTTTTGTCCTCTGTTGTTATGGGGGGTTCAATTTTCTTTTTCGTTGAATCTAAGACTTTCGAATTCTCAGTCGAGGAGGGAGGTATGTATTTCATGTTACGCATTTTTGAGCGAAGTCGGGATTCTCTCCGATCAGTTTTCATGGGCAGAGAAAGCGCTAAGCGTTTGCTAGCTATTGTGGAGGATCTAATGTCTACTAAAACATCCGGTAACTTTGCTCGTACCTTTAGGGATAATGAGAAAGTTTTTATTTTGCAATTGGGCGCCAATTCACACGGCAGTTTTTTAATGATCTCGGAACTCATCCATGGCCGTCGGAAAGGACTTCTCGTGGTCCCAGAAGGGAAAGCTAGTAGTGGGTGGCAAGGTTTTGGATTTCATCTAAGGAAAGCAATCGCACCTGGGACACTTGCAACCAAACAGTCTTTTATCTCTGTCCTGAAACCGAGAGTGGAGAATCACAAAACTTTTCTGCTGGCAGCGGCGGAGGGTGATCGGAGAGAGGGTAGTGGTAGCAGAAAAGGAAAGCAATTAATGCCGGAGTTTCAAATTTCAACCGAATCAATCTTGAGCAATAAGAGCCACGATATACGCGATTTGAATGCTGGGAAGAAACAAGCTATATCTAAGGCTGAATTGTCGGTTGAGATTACAGAGAGTAACAGCTGTATCAATGACTCACCTTTAACGTTGGATGTTGGCCTGAGATTGGAGCGTGGGCCAGATGGTGAGTGGCAGGTAGTGTGGTCCAAAGTCAAGGAAGTGGGCTGCATAGAAAAACCCAAAGACAAAAATTTTAAGCCCGTTAGCCATTTTAAACCCACAGCCCCCTTCAATGCAAAGCCCAAACTTAATCCCAAGCCCATCAAAGTCTGGAGGCCCAAGTCAAAACAAACTCTTCAAAGCAGCGAGACTCACCCACGTAACTTGTTTTCTGCTTCGAAGAGCTCAGTCAGCGATACCCGCAGAGGCGCTGAGGACTCTACCTCGGAACTTCCACAAGCTGACTCCCAAAGCTTGTTGAGGCTAGCCTAGTCGATTAAAGCCTCCGACGGTGCCGGTATTGACTTTATTGGCGCCGATGAGCCCGATAATGAGATTCTCGGCTCCGATGGGTCCGATACAGCTTCTTTCAGCTCCGATGAGTCCGATGAGTCAGCAAACACCTCCGACGGTGAAGAGAAATTGCACCAAGACATCCGTTTGATACTTCAGGAGAATTCCGGCAATGTTAGCAAGAAATGGGGGAATTCAGATCAGTGGGTGCTTGAACTTCGAGATGGAAGAAGAGTGGCGGTTCCGATTCAAATTTCTCTGCCTCCAGGTGAAGTCACAGAGGTATTGGAAGAGCAAACCCAATTGGCCTTGGTCCCCTTGAAGTGTTCAAATGTTGTGGAGGTGTCCTCAGCCCAAGTTGATGAGAATGAAGTACTTGTGGAGGATTGGGTCTCAGACACTTCAGAGTCTTCTGAGCTACCTAATGTAGAGGGTTTGTCGCCTCTAAGTGTGGAACCACTGGCCTTTTCTCTACCTTTGGCAATGGAAGGGCAGGAAGTGTTGGGTGTGGAGAATCCAGTGAGGGGAGAAGCTTACTCTGAGTGGGTCCAAAGCAGATTTAAAGGGTTTGATAACTTCCTAGGCACGTCCCTAAAAGGTTTGGAAAATCAAGCAACCACCTTTTTATTGGCTGTTGAGGCTGAATTACACCGTAGGGATGCTTTGGAAAAAAAAGCACGTGAGTTGAAGAGTTCTGGAGTGAAAGGTATTAGAGAGCTGAAGGGTCTATTCAGCTCGATTAATTATGGTTCTACTTCAACTAGGCGCAGTGGTATTAATAGGGAGCGGGCTCTCTCTGTTCCTAAATGAATCTGAAGATGATTTCCTGGAATGTCAGAGGATTGAATGAGGCTGGGAAGAGACTTCAGATTCGTAATTTATTGCGTGCATGGAGACCTGATATTGTCTGTTTGCAGGAGACTAAGCTTGAATGGATTACTAGAGGAGTAGTCAGAAGTATATGGAGTTGTCCATATGTAGATTGGTTGTACTTGGGTTCAGAAGGTGCTTCTGGAGGTATTGTATTGATGTGGGATCGGAGGGCAGTGGAAAAGGTGGAAGAAGCAGTAGGGCGCTTTTCTGTTTCATGCAGATTTAAAAACATAGGCGATCAATTTGAGTGGGCTTTTACAGGTGTATATGGGCCAAATTCGAACAAGAGGCGTAGGAAGATGTGGGAGGAATTGACAGGGCTGATTAGTTGGTGGGATGTGCCATGGTGCCTAGGAGGTGACTTTAATATAATTCGTTTTCCATCGGAGAGATTAGGGGCTACAACTAGTACTCGGGCTATGTATGAATTTTCGGATTTTATCTCTTTTCATGGGCTGATGGATATACCTATGGAAGGAGGCCTTTATACTTGGTCCAACAATTTCTCTGCCTCTAGAATTGACCGGTTTCTTTTCTCTCCACTTTTGGCGGATCATTTCACTCTATTGGCACAGAGAAGGTTGTCTAAGATACTTTCAGACCACTACCCAATTCTGTTGGAAGGGGGGAGTCATCGGAGAGGTAGAACTCCTTTTCGTTTTGAAAATATGTGGTTGAAGGCGGAAAATTTTGTGGATAAAGTGAAAACTTGGTGGGCATCCTATTTGTTTCAAGGCAACCCGAGTTTTATACTAGCTAAGAAGTTGGCAGCCTTGAAGTTGGACCTAAAAAAATGGAATGAAACGGAGTTTGGCAATGTCAATTTAAAGAAACAGTTGTTATGGAACAAATTGAATGACTTGGATGTTAAAGAGGAGACTCAACCTTTAATAGCTGAGGAGAAGTTAGAACAAGTTAATCTCCGTACCGAGATTGAAAAGCTTATTCTTTTGGAAGAAATTAGTTGGAGGCAGAAGTCTAGAATGCTACACTTGAGGGAGGGGGACGCAAGTACAAAAATTTTTCATAGAATGGCTAATTCCAATCGAAGAAATAATGGTATTGAGAGCCTTATGGTTGATGGAACCTTGTCTTCTGATCAAGGTATGATTGCTGATTGTATTACTCAATTCTTTATGAATTTATACTCGGAGCAGCAAGTTGTTCGACCTTTTCCAGAAGTCTTGGTATTTCCTAGGATATCCGGTGATAATGCTGATTGGTTAGATAGACCCTTTGAGGAGGCAGAAATTTTGGATGTCATACAGAATTTTAATGGTGACAAAGCTCCTGGACCTGATGGGTTTCCAATGGCCTTCTTCCAAGCATGTTGGGGTATTCTCAAAACTGATCTTATGGCTGTATTTCACCATTTTTTTGCTAAAGGTCAGTTTGAGAAAAGCTTAAATGCAACATTCATCACTCTCATCCCTAAAAAAAATCCAGCAATTGAAGTCAAGGATTTTCGCCCCATCAGTCTTGTTGGGGGGGTTTATAAAATCATTGCCAAGGTCTTAGCCACCAGACTTCGCACGGTCATGGAAGATATAATTTCTCCTTCTCAAAATGCATTTGTGAGGAACAGGCAGATTCTTGACCCTGTGCTTATTGCTAATGAATGCCTCGATAGTAGAGTGAAAACTGGTTTGCCAGGGATACTTTGCAAATTAGATGTTGAGAAGGCTTTTGATCATGTCAACTGGGGTTTTCTTATGCAGTTACTAGAACGGAGTGGGTTCTCTGCTAAATGGAGGCAGTGGATTTTCTTTTGTATATCTACCGTTCGATTCTCTATATTGATAAATGGCACTCCTTGTGGGTTTTTTGAGAGCTCCAGGGGGTTGAGACAAGGAGACCCATTGTCCCCTTTGTTGTTTGTCTTGGTGATGGAAGCCCTTGGGAGAATGTTGGATAAGGCTGTCCATGATGGTCACATGTCAGGTTTTGCTGTGGGTCGTTTAGAGGGAAGATCTTTGGAGGTGTCCCATTTGCTCTTTGCGGACGACACTTTAATTTTTTGTGATGCTGATTTGGACCAAGTTTTGTTTCTCCGTATGATTCTCATTTGGTTTGAGGCGGTTTCTGGTCTGAAGATAAACTTGGGCAAGTCAGAGCTGGTTCCTATTGGTATGGTGCATAATCTTGACTTATTGTTGAATGTCCTTGGTTGTAAACAAGGTACCCTTCCAATGAAATATTTAGGCCTTCCTTTGGGAGCTAAATGTAAGGATAAATCAATTTGGAACCCAATTCTGGAGAAGATAGAACGGAGATTAGCAAGATGGAAACGTTTGTACTTATCCAAGGGAGGTAGAGTCACTTTAATTAAAAGCACTCTATCTAACTTACCCACATATTTTCTATCTTTATTTCCTATTCCTGCTTCTGTGGCTAACAGAATTGAGAAACTTCAGAGGGATTTTTTATGGGGTGGCATTGGTGATGAACCAAAATTCCATTTGGTCAAATGGGCTACTGTTTGCACACCCATTGCTTCGGGTGGTTTGGGGATAAGAAAGGTAAGACCTTTTAATGAAGCTCTACTTGGGAAGTGGCTATGGAGATTTGGGATGGAGAGGGCTGCTCTTTGGAGGCAAGTGATAGCTGTGAAATATGGCTGTGAATGGGGAAGTTGGTGTACTAGACCTACTAACGGTCCATATGGTGTTGGCTTGTGGAAAAATATTAGTCGGGGATGGTCTACTTTCTCTCGACACATTCTATATGAGATTGGGGATGGGTTTAGGGTGAAATTTTGGCAAGACCATTGGTGTGGTGAAACTTCTCTTGCAGTCAGCTATCCTGAATTGTTTAGATTTTGCCGAGATCAAGAGGTTAGTGTGGCTGAGGTTATGAAGTTTGATAACGGAATCCTGTTTTGGGATGTAAGTTTCTTTAGGGGTGTGCATGCTCGGGAACTAGAGGCACTGGCCAGTTTCATGGATACCATATATGGTGTCTCGGTTAGAGGGCTTGGTGAGGATAAAATGTGCTGGAAGTCTGTTAGAGAGAAGGGATTCACAGTTAGGGATTATTACAATCTCTTAGTGGGCCCTACTGACTATTGTTTTCCTTGGAAAAGCATTTGGAAGCAGAAGGTTCCTTCTCGAGTAGCTTTCTTTGTTTGGACTGTTGCTTTAGGAAAATGCTTAACGATTGACAATTTACGAAGAAGGAAGGTTTGGATATTAGATTGGTGCTACATGTGCAAGTGTAATGGGGAATCGGTTGATCATCTTTTTCTTCATTGCCCGGTTGCAATGGATATGTGGGCTATGGTGTTCGGGTTGTTTGGAGTGAGTTGGGTTATGCCACAATATGTAGTGGGGCTTCTAGCATGTTGGCAAGGCAGTTTTGGCCGTCATCGAAATGGGTATATATGGCTTATGGTTCCTCATTGCTTATTGTGGTGCCTTTGGAGGGAGAGAAATAGTCGGTGCTTTGAAGATAAGGAGAGATCCATATCAGATTTGAAGCTATTTTTCTTTAGAACATTAATGGATTGGTTGGCTGCTTTGCTGAACCAATCCTTTCCATCCTTTCTTGATTTCTTAGATTCTTGTAATTTTTGTTCTTGATTGTTTGAACCCTTGTACACTCCCTGTGTACTAGGGTGTTCCATTTTTTGAGATCAATAAACTTTTACTTATCAAAAAAAAAAAATATTTTTAAGATTAAAAGAAATATGATTTGGAAAGGTTAGTGCATGTACCAGAGCTTTAGCTGATTGGGCCATTCGTAGATCATTAATAACATAGAATGCAAGATACGCCTGACAAAAGAAGCCATCTTGATATCAGAACTACAAAGATAGCTTACCAATTTTAGGGAAATCGCTTCTTTTATAATTTGTAATATTAGTGGACTGATTTTTCCAGTAGGGAAGCCCATTTGTCATAGGACATTTTTTCTTGGAGGCTTAAGATATTCTTAAAAATATCAGCTCCTCATATGATGTTATAATATATAAAGTTCTTTTCTGTTTGTTAAAATGAACACCACTAAACAGGAAAAAGCACTGACCTGTGACACATTGACAATTAATCTGGTGAGCACATAAACGATAGCAACTTCATAATATAGAACTCGCTTGAACCAGTAAGCCCATGCAATCCTAACATGAAAATTTCCTTGTGCTCCTACCCTGGATCTACATAAGAGAAGTAAATAATTATTGTAATTAAGTATGCCGAGGTACCCCCAAACTTTCTAAAATTTCAAATATTTCCCTTATATTGATGGTGTTGGAATTTCTCGCATCTAGTTTCTAACCAAATGGTTCAATTAGACAATGTGAAAAAATGAGGTCTTTATCCATCTAGTACCAAAGGCAAAACAACAAAACTTGAAATTAAACGCCCATAGTCATTTTTCTTATCTTAAACCAAACAAAATTAAGAATTATAACACTATTACAGGTCATGGTACTATAAGATTAATTTTTTATCTCGCAAGTCGCAACACATCAAGAAAGCATTATAAAGACATTTCCTAGAAACTTCAAAGATTAAGACTATTTATGTCACCTTGGCTCTTTGGTTCCAAAAAGGAATATGCCCACGAAGCAGCATCCAACAAAAATTGATGAATATGCAATCCATCGATACTGCTTGGTAGAATACAGTGATTAAAATCCAGAAGGAAAACTCTTAATAATAGATCAAAAATTCTTTGGACATACCTGATTTTCAACATCAGCATATGTGTTTGCTTTGGTGACGGCAAAGACTATTAGAGCAACTGCATATAGGCTGAGGTTGGCAATCTATAAAAAAAGTTACCAAAAAAAAAACCTTCATTGGTACCGTGTTACAACATACAGACAAGTACAACCAAATAGAATTCAGTTCGAAGCTGACCATTGTAAATGCATTTCGACAGCTAGTCAGCACTACTCTACTCGTTGAATTCAGTGTGATGCAATTCACCATAGACCTTCAACAAAACAGTTAAGGTTCATAGCATAAGTGAAAAATACTTCCAAAGCCAATGACACGTGTTTCTTCCTTTTATCTTTTCCATCAATGTGGAGGGGCCAGGTGAAGGGGTTCACTGGTGCCCCATGCTTTAAGGAATTTCCATAAGGACCCCCTGTTTTATGTGATCATCCATTTGTTAAATTAACAAACTTTCAGGCTAGTCCTTCCGCATGGACAAAAATTCAGAAATAAAACAAAATAGCCATTTGTTACCAATTAGTTTTTTAGGCTTCAATTAAATGCCCAAAAAATTATGAGTGTTCACAGAATAATAACCACTTAAAGGAGTGGCAGCAGTGCCTTTTCCCTTGTTCTTATATAGGATAAAAAATAGAAATGATGATTTGCATGTTTCAACTGGAAATTGTAGATTGAGAAGGTTATTACATGTGTGAAACCTGAGTAGCAGCCCAACCAACATTGAAGATTGCTGCAAACAAGCTGTAGCCAACAGTTTCCAATGTTGATGAAGAAGTACCAAAGATCTTACAAGGTACGCAACCACCAAAAACAGAAGAAAATGAAACGGCAACCAGAACAGAGCCTGCAGCATGCCATATTTTGAAATGTCCAAACCTGTCAATCTATCATGGAAACAATAGGAAGCAGAATTATTTCCAGCAAGCTAAGGTCACAATTCCCACCCCTACCCCCCCTCAAAATCACCCAAACAACCAAAAATAGGAGCTTATGTATTTAACAAAAATTTTGTAAATGAATTTCAATCATTTAGGAGACAGAATAACTGGATATTAAAACCTAGCCCTAGGCAATCATAATATGTGCATACAATCTTGTGTAGGACATGAAAACATATCAATCAGACATGACATCTGCATTTGTACTTTCTTCTGAAACCATTTGCCTATATAGAGCTAGTAAATGAGGTTTAAAAAAACTGATTTGAAGAACATATAGAATTTAATTTCTTTTGTTCAATATTGTTAGTGTATATTAGACATTTTTTTTTAAAAGGTTTCACATGTGTAAAACCCTCTTGTAAACCCAATCACAAATTAGAGAAAGTGCTTGCTATTTCCTTTTTTTTTCTTTCACTTTATACTAGAAGCAAGCAATGCAAAATGAATCAAACACTCACATGTAAGAAGTATAAGAAACACATGTTAACTTGTCACTAGACTCAAACTTGAGCACCATTGTGAAGGCTCCAATGAATTAAATAACAAAAAGGAAAAATCAAAGAAAGGAAAAAACAATGATGGATATTAAAAGGCATTCAAAACAAAACAAAACAAAAAATGGACCAGATAGATATAATACTCTACTGTTTTAATTTTACAGTATCTAGATATGTATGTTTAGCATATCAATTTGTGAGTAAAAAAAAAAACGGAAAAAAAAATATAAATATGTACCAGTTCACCAGCCAATATGGTTGTAAATCCATCAGCTACTTGACCTGAAAGCATAACCATAGCAGCATCCCTATAAAATGAAACAGCAATGTCAAAAAAAGAAATTATAGGAGCTCAACAATTCATTTATACCATGAGGTAAACAGAACTCAATGCAGCAACAGACAAAAAACTTTAGTCAAGAACAATTTTGATGAAAACATAAGGAAATCAAGAAGTTCTAGGTAGTGTCCTTAGTGTGTGCTTGATATAAATTATTTGCTGACTTCACTATATCTCAAAACTAAAATCTCATCATGCTGCAAAGAATAAGAGTTTGAGTCTGGTAGAATATCACCAAATTTACTTTTCCCAAATAACATATAAAACTTGTACCTGATAAATCCCTTATTACCAAATTCAACATTACCCAGGATAAACACCACTTTCCTTCCATGTATTGTTCTTTTTCAACATAATGTGAACAAAATTTCAACAGAAAACATCTTTAACAACTGTAATGTGATTTTATAAACTGCTGGCCAGGTAATAAGATATATACCTCGGAGAAAGTCCAATATCTGTCAAGAACAATAAGAGGTAAGTGAACCAACAGGCAGCAGTGATATCATTGAGCATGTGACCCATGCCATAATAAATGACGGACCGTCTTCCAAGGGGCTTATTGAACGAATCATCATCATCTTCAATACTATTTCCCATCATGATACTTTTTTAACAAATGGGAACCTGCAAAATATGAACTGAAGCTTGAGAGAACAAGCATAAATAGCAATTTAGGAGAGTAATCATGTTGGAGTATTTTTTTTTTTTTTTTTATAAAAAATTTATTAATTTTATTCTAATTTAAAATAAATGATCATTCACATCAACTATAGAAATAATATATTCATAAATTAATTGTCATTTGACTTTCTCATACAAGTTGACAGGCTTAGCTACTTACTGAGCTTTAGTGATGAATTTCTATTGTTCAATCTTAATTCATTGCTTTTAACCATTACCTTAATTGGCTGAAGTTAATATCTTTAAACAAATTTAACAATTAAACAAACTATGATATTTCCGTTTATATAATTCAATGTGCTACCGGATCCATAATATGTCTATAACATTTACATGTCCAGCTGCCTAAAGGAAATTTAAAAATAAAAAAGGTACTTTTTTAAGCAAGTGAATAATGTTGCTATTTGTTAGACTTCTTTCTTATTGGAGATCTCACTAGTATAAGCAATAAAGAGAGAATTTATCTCTAAAGTTTATTTCATTAATAATTGTTTATTGGTAATTTCATTTTGTGCGAATTTCAAGAAAACTCAAGTAATATCTCTCCTTTATTTCCAACAAATCAAAACTAGGTTTACAGATGATTATACTTTGTCATCCATGCAATGAGTTTATGAGAATTTTACCATACCCAGCAAAATTCTTAAATGCCCTAAATATTCCAAACATAGTTGTTGCTAAGCCAAGTTGAAGGTAACACGGGTTACCATAATCAAAAAACATGCCAACATACAAGGAGAGCAGACTCAAGGGGTAATGAAAGTATACATGCTTGCAGACCCAAGGAGTCACTAACCACCCCTACCCTTTAAGGGTAGCAGTGCTAGAGCGAGGGCTACATTGGAATTGGTGAAGCGCCCTTCATATCGTTGCAGTTTAACTTTTTCTTTTTCTTTTTTTGTGGGGAGGGGGTGGGAATAAACGTTTTGGCCTTTCTTTTGGGGAATGGTCTTCCTAACATACAAGATGCTAAGCATGATGCAGAAATAGCATAAATCTAGACCATTCAAGTATGTGAATGCCACATAGTCCTGCATTAAGTACTAGCATTGCAGGAGATATGGGAAGATTGACACTTTGGATAGCCTTTCAATGACGCCTTGATACGCACATTGGATACAACTTCATTTCAAAATCTTAGGCTATTTTGTTTGGGGATTAACTATTAAATCAATCTCTCAAACTCAACACTTACATGTGAACGCCAACAAGTCGTCCCCTTCATGGCTCATATTCAAGCCTCTATATCTTTCAGGACACTCTTGCCAATTAAACATACTAAGAATGATGCTCTGTTACCAAATATAAGAAATATTTTTGATATCATTTGAGACTAATGAATTGCAAGAGAGGAAAAAATTAAAATAATCTTAACAAAGGGACCGAATCCTGTTCCTATCTTTTTTCCAGCATTCCTCTCCTCAAATTCAGCTACATCCCATCTCATATGTTTAAAAAAACAAGACATGCCATCTTGTTCCTAATCTACACCCAAAATAAAAGTCATTCACTTGGTCTTCAATTTGCTAACAACCTGCCCTTCATTTTGCTAACAACTAATTTGATACATTGATGTAATGTTGGGCAAGTCTTTTGGCAAATCAAAGAAATTCCCCTGTTGTCCAGCCTAGCTAACAGATAAATTATTTTACTTTCTTTTTGCATGATTTACATATAGGACAGGAAGCTCAAATACTCAAATGCATAATTTTTCACAACACATGAATAATGTAAGAAATGGATTTGACCAATTAAAGCTCCACAGCGTTGAACCAGATACAGATACAGAACATATGGACTCCAATTAACTCAACAAAATCTGAAATATCAAATTTAGAAAAATTGAAAACAATGAAGGAACCATTTCTATTGAATTTGGTGAACACGGGATTCTCAAATTTAACAAAGCTTTTACTTGTTATATAATGTTTCTCAAATACGCTAATAGCTTAATCATATCCAGTGAAGAACCTAGGAAACTTTCTGAATAACTTTCATAGTGCCATCAAAGTAACCCCCTTCCCTCCAGAGTCCAGACTATATTGGACAGCCCCAAAAGACAAAAACTTTTAAAATATAGTGTTGTTTAAATCCTAACTATGCAACCCTCTGAGCCTCATCCAACCCCAATTCAGGAAAAGAAGCATTACCCACATAAAAATCCTCATGTAAAATTCAACAGTCTAATAAGCAAAAGAAAAACTGACTGTACCCTTATAACACCCAAAGCGGAAAGCTATTAAATTTACAACTTCAATAGCTTAAAAACCAATGATAATCATCAACTAAAAACAAAACCAGATACAAACTATATATAATAACAGAAAAACTATAAAACCCAGATAGAATTCGAATTCTACATAACTGGAAAAAAACGAAAAAGGGTCAGAAGGAACATACAGACACAGGAGATAAGCTAAGCAGAACCCATCAACGAGAGCCCCTCAAAACGTTAGCAGAACAACCTTCGTTGGTTACCCATAAGAGAAACCGACGTTGTTTGTCAACTGTGTGAATATATATAACTGAATCTAAGTAGACCAATATTCAGCAAAAAAAAAAAGAATCTAAGTAGACCAATAAATATGATACTACTATATTCCTTTTCTGACGTCTAAAGCAATCTTGTTTGTTTGTTTGTTCTCTTTTTTTTTTTCTTTTTTTTCTATTTTCTGTTTCTTTTTCCTTTGTTTGGGGAATGTGTGTCATCAATTTCACCGAATGTGACAGTCTGTGAGTTACGGACTCTCAGACTTAGAATAAGAAGACCAAAAGACAGTGCTGTCCATGTAAGAATATTTTTTCGATGAAAATATCGAGGGTATGTTTGTCTTTTAGTAGAGGATGATTGACTAAGGAATGGGAGTGGGAGGTGCATTTGGGTGTGCCTTGTTTGTCCATTATATGTGGTTGGAATCAAGAAGATGTAGAGCGCTTTTGAAGGCTTCAAATTGAGCCCATCTCTCTCCTTATCTAGGACTTTGTAGGGTCCCACTACCTCTGGTTCCAACCCCTAATAAAGATTCTAAAAAACTACCATTCCTTGCTTCCATGTCTGAACCAAGCTAAAAGTTTGGACTGGTAGATTTTGTGGACCATGCTCACTGGATGAATATGAAAAGAGGAAAGCCTTGGGTGTGATGTCTTCTTTCATGACTCTCTTATTTTGGATTGTAAGACTCTCGCAAGTCAAATTCTTTAATTGGAGATGAATTTCTGTTTTCGTGAAGCAAATAAATGCATTGATGCTCTAACTAGAAAAAGGTTCGGATCTTGACTAGGATATAATTGTTTTTGATGGTCCTCCTGTGGACATTTGTATGTTTTTACTTTATGACAATTTGGGTATGTACTATGAAAGGAGTTTTGCTCTCAAACTGTTTAATAATAATGTATCATATGAAAGAGGTCTAATTATCATGCCAAATGAACTAACCTTTGGAAAGAGATGATACCTCTATTGTTCTCTCTTTATAAAGTTTTTTTTTTTTTTTTGTTATTCAGCAAAAAAAAAAAAAAATGTTAATTCTAATAATGATAGGTATTAACCTTTTGGATGCAATTTTGGTTTGTCCTATTTTTTGACGTTAAGTGGTTGAATTTATGGCAAGCTTTGTTGTTCAACTTTATAAACATGGAGTTCCATCAAATAGGTAAATCGATCCAATTTGCGAGATCTTAGAACTATTTATCAATATATCTAAAAATGACACAACAAATTTCACAATTTTTTTAATAACTATAGACGATGGATTATGATTAATGTATACCAAAAGTAATATTAGTGATAATCACATGTAAAAGCGATGTTATACTAATTACATTCTATCACTTTAATAAGTTGTGAAAAAAAAGGGAAACGAAGGTTCCATAAAATAAATTATTTATTTTCTATTTTAGGGCATCTCGTCTCTCTCTCCTTTTTTTATATATATAAAAAAAAAATTTAAAAAGAAAGGAAGTATGGATAAATAAATGACAAAAAGATATTGGAACATCCGTTTAGAAGAAATTACCCGAAATTTGATCTTGGTTTATTTGATATTGTTCCTTTTAATCGTAAATTTGTAATCAAAGATGTTTAATGCATTATAAAATTGTTGATTGATATTATTTGAAATCGAATAAAAATATTTTGTATCACTTTTTGTATTCCACTTTTTTTTCCACCAATCATGGTATGCATGCCATGTGTTTTGATTTTTTTTTTTTTTTTAATTTTGATTATTTTATATAAAAAGTGAAAAAAATAAATGGCAAGTTGCAAATGGTAGAACTCAAAAGGTGGTAAAGAGGATTTGTATTCCTTAAAACCAACATATAACTTAAGCAAGAAGCTTTTAATTGACTTATTTAAGGATTGTTGATGAGTTTAGTTTCATTGGATTAACTTATTTGCTTAAAAAATAAAGTAAATAAATTGGAAAATAAACTCAGCACAGCACAAAGACTACTTTCATTGTCCATACTTCATTGGCAACAATATATATTTTTTTAATCCTTAATTAACTACGTACTCTTCTACAAACGGGATCAAATCCACAAACAATAGCTATCAACAAGGATGTAATGTTTTGTAATTCAATTAATTGGCAATTCCTAATGTTTCTGATTGATACATCCAAGATTTAAATTCTCACGCTCTCCAAACTATAAAATTATCAACAATAAAAAAAAATAAAAAAATAAAAAACCAAGGGTAGAATATCATTGGGTTATTAGTGTATTGGCAAGTCAAGTTGTTAATTTTTTTTTTTTTTGGTTGATAAAAACAAGTTGTTAATTTTATTTGTTATATAATATCTATGAAATTAAATTTTCAACGTTAAAAACTTATAATACATTAGATATGTATACATTATTATATTTATTATATTTATATATATAAGCAAGCCAAATTTAGTGCATATATTCATCTATCTAATTTGATAAACAAAGTTATTAGTAGTAAACAAAATGATATGCAAAACTATGTTGAAATGTGAAAACTCAAAACTGCCTTGAGTCAGTTATCTTGGTTCTATAAAAACAAGTAGTGTGGAAAACTCAGGTGAAAACTCTTTCCCGAAAGAAGGAAGTGGATATTATCATTGTGTGAAAAAGGCTATCATGAATCATCTTCCCCATCCCCAATTCAGCCATGGGCCTTACTTAACCCTTAAAAAAGTCATAGGCCTCACTGAAGCCCATCAAGATAAGTTTTAGACTAAGCTTTTACGGCCAAAATGGCCCATTAGCATTAATTTTTGAAATATTTAGCAACAGAGCACTGTTTCGGAAATAATTAGGGAAATACCACTTTTTCGGGCCCTATAGCGGCGTTTTCCTGCAAAATTTTTTTATAAGACCCATAACAGGTTCAAGGGGCCCTATAGTGGCGTTTTTAAGCCCTATAGTGACGTTTTTGGGCCCTATAGCGGCGTTTTCCTGCAAAAATTTTTTATAAGTCCCATAACAGGTTCAAGGGGCCCTATAGTGGCGTTTTTAATCCCTATAGTGACGTTTTTGGGCCCTATAGCGGCGTTTTCCTGCAAAATTTTTTTTATAAGTCCCATAACAGGTTCAAGGGGCCCTATAGTGGCGTTTTTTAAGCCCTATAGTGACGTTTTCGGACCCTATAGCGGCGTTTTCGGAAAAAGTGATACTTCCCTAATTATTTCCGAAACAGTACTCTGTTGCTAAATATTTCAAAAATTAATGCTAATGGGCCATTTTGGCCAAGCTTTTACCCTTCCCGAATCAACTCCAATTAGTGGGCCTTGAAATTTCGGACAACCTAGCTAGTGCACATCAACAACAAGAACAGTATATAATTTCTGTGTGAACTCAGAAAAGGTTTGAAAAGAAAGATAGAAGTCAAAAACTACAGCAGTAGTGCATGTGTATATGACAATTGACAAAGGTTGCTTTAATAATGGCGAAGAGCGGAAAGGAAACACTTGTGGTCCACACGGTTTTCTTTCGGTGCTGAGGTCCACACGGTTTTCTTTAATAATGGCAAATTGGGGAACTATGCTTGTTTTTTTCGCATCTTTGTACCCCACAGCCACGCGTTTTACTTTCATCGAAGCACTCAAAAAGTATGGTCTTTGTCTTTTATTCCACCTGAATAGTCCATTCCCACCCACTGTCACAGATTGTTCTGGTATTACTCTTACCCTCCAGTTCTCTGTTCTCAGAGAGACAGAATTTGCATTCATTCAATTCTCTCTAATTCAAGAAATGGCGGAAGGAGTTCTGTTCGACATTGCTAAGGAAATCATTGGGAAGGCGGGCGACCTAGCACTCAAAGAGGTTGCGCTCATCTGGGGTGTCAAAGACGAGATCAACAAACTCAAGGAGACAGTTTCCAAAATCAGTGCTGTGATTTTGGATGCAGAGGCGAAGCAACACGGCAGTGAAGTGATCAAAGAGTGGCTGAAAAGGCTTAAGGATGCCATGTGTGATGCGGATGACTTGCTGGATGAAATCTCCACTGAGGCCCTGCGACGGGAAGTGATGACCGGTGACAAGAAGGCCAAAGAGGTACGCATCTTCTTTTCCAAATATAACCAGCTTGCATATGGTGTTAGAATGGGTCATAAGGTTAAGGAGATGAGGGAGAGGCTAGTTGCTATAGATGCGGAGCCTGCGGATAGGCAGTTTCACTTGGATGAACGTCGTGAGGAGATACAAGTCAGGAATGTGTCAAGAAGGCAGACTCATTCCCTTGTAAGTGCTGAAGATGTTATTGGGAGGGAGGAGGATAAGAAGGTCATTATTGGATCTCTGTTGGATCCCAATGTTAAGGAGAATGTTTCTGTCCTTGCGATAGTTGGTATCGGAGGACTAGGAAAGACCACAGTTGCTCAACTTGTCTTCAATGATGAAAAAGTCAAGAACCATTTTGAGCTAAAATTGTGGGTGTGTGTATCTGAGAATTTTGACGTGAAAATAATTGTTCAGAAAATCTTGGAGTGTCTAAAAAATGAGAAACCAAAAGACCTTGAAAAGAACATGTTAGTCAATAATCTTCAAAAAGAAATTAATGGAAAGAGATATATGCTTGTGTTGGACGATGTGTGGAATGAGGATCGTGAAAAATGGAGTGAATTGAAACAAATTATAATGGGTGGTGCACAAGGCAGTAGAATCTTAGTGACTACACGGAGTGTAAAAGTGGCAAAGATTTCACGACCTAGTCAACCACATGTGTTACAGGGTTTAGAGGAACAACTTGCTTGGTCTTTATTTAAGAAGATGGCGTTTGAAGAGGGGGAAGAACCGAAGGAAGCAAGTTTTGTAAATATTGGGAAGGATATTTTAAAAATCTGTGTAGGGGTGCCGCTTGCAATTAGAACCATAGGAGGTTTATTGTACTTTAAAAAATCTGAAAGAGAGTGGTTATCATTCAAAGACAATGGGATACAGATCCTCTCCATTTCAAAGTGAAATGGAGAGCGTCCAGTTCACGGTGGAGATTTTTTTTAAAATGATCCACGTTCATAAACGCGCCACGTCATAGCTTTACCCACTAAACCCAAACCACACTTAACTACGCTTAAACTAGAGACTCTTTTAACTTAACCTGATCCTTCAGCTACCCAAAAAAGCAAATAACTCCCTCTTCCTTCAGATCTTTCTCTACCCAAAATTCAAAAACTCTCTCACACCATTGCCCAATCTCCATGGCTACAGCTAGCAGCCACTGCGTCCCACACCTTCACTATCGGCGAAGTTCCGGTACATTCCTGTCTCTCTCCTTCGGCCGCTGGAGGTGTTATCGTCGGTGCCACCACCACTGGTGGTCGTCGGGTCCTCCTCTCTTTCTCTTTATTGTCTTTTATCTTTTATTTTTCTTTTTGTTTCTCTTTTTATTTGCCTTTTAGAAGTGACTGAATCCCTTAGAGTTTTGTTTAGTGATTGGATTTCCTTTTGAGTATAAAGCTTGATGATGTGCTTTGGGTTTGAAAAATTGGGACTGAATGTGTTTTGATTAAGTATCTGCCTGTAATTGTTGTGTGGTGTTGTCTTTGACATCAGTCCAAAAATTATGTTGCTTGGTCATGAACTCATGATGTATGCTAAAAATCATTATGAAATTTCTCCCTTTTTTTTCCTAATTTTTCTAGGTATCTGTTCTTTTTCTAAATTTGGATTGACTATGCAGATGGGTATTTTGCTGATGGATAATATATTTTGTTTCTTGTAGTTCATTTTAAAGATATAAACTGTGGCTCTTGATAGGTAATGAGGTACAGTGTTTGTGAGCTTAGAATTCTTGATTTGTTATGCACAACTGGTTTTCTAAGCTATATTGCACTCTTATTTGCTTATCAAAAAGTTTTTTTTCCCTCCTTTCTTGATTTCTTTTAGCCTGAAGGTTTTATTTTGTCTTTTCCAACTAGTGGTATATGTTGATTTAGTGCTGACATCTAGAGATTTCTATTTATGTAGGTGTTAGAAGTTGACAGTAAGAATGTAAAAGCTCTGTACAGTGGTATGGTAAGGTCCTTTAGCTGAGTTCTTAATGTGGAAGTTCCTAAGCTAAACCCTCAACAAATTTACATATTTAGTAGTGATAGTGATCTTATAGCTTCATTTGTGCCTGCTGTTTGTTTGAAATTTTGATATATGGTTATCAGTTTATCATTGAAATCACTCTTTGTTATTTTGTTAGGTTGAATGGCATGATTAAATGGATGCTATACCCAATATGGGAAGCTGCTGCCGTTGATGAATGGTTATACAATGGCGGTCCTTATGAGCTAATTGTTCTACCACCAAGAGCGAGAAAAGGCAGCTGTTGGAGGTGGAGGGGGATTAGTGCTAAATTTTAGATTGTTTTTTGTTAGTGTAGACCACATGTTCTCACTCTTGTATAAGTTCTTTATACAAGTTCTACCATTTTGGTGAAATCTTGTAGAAAATATATGTTTTGGATATATGTAGAAACTTTGTTAAGTTAGTGTGTGTGCTGTGCTTAGTAGTGTGTGGGTGGTGCCTAGTAGTGTGATGAGGTGTGCCTGTTGTGGTGATAAAGGGTGTGTGTACTTGGCTATATTGAGGCATGTGCAGTGCAGGTGCATGATGTGAAGCTTAGTAAGTGATTAGATAGTGAGAGTTATACAAAAAAGAGTAACCATGTCGCCAGGAAGCTTGAGAAGCATCAGCAAGGTCGTACACTTGATGCACATATCAAAGAGCAGTTTGGGGGCGGTAGGCTGTTGGCATGCATCTCTTCTCGACCAGGACAATGTGGTAGATCTGATGGGTGAGCATAAAAGTTTTTACATTTTTTCTTTTGTATTCAGTTTTGTGTCGTCTTATTCTGTTTCCAAACCAATTTGTTTTTTCTGTCAGATACATTTTGGAAGGAAAAGAACTTGAGTTCTGTATGAAGAAGATCCAAAGGAAGAAGGGGAAGGGTGCCGCAGCTTAAGTAGTTTATTAGTCATAGTTTTGGTCTTTTTGCAACTTGTTTTTGTTACACCTGCCTAGATGGGCCAATGTTTATCATTATTGATGGATCTCTGAAGATTTTGTGGCATGTTTAGTTGTTTCAAATTAGATGCTTTAGCTAGTTTGTGATTGACAAGAGTCAGACTTGAGCTAAAATAGCACTTGTTGGGTGCTGCCCTCTTTATCCATCATTCTCTTGTAGTAGAATTTCTTTTTATTTTTATAGCTGTGCTCTTTTCATGGTATTGCCAATTCCTGTAATAGGTATATTGCAACTTTTTCCCTATAGTAAAATTTAGAACCCAGACCTCTATATCCAATTTTAATGCTTTTGTTCATCCCCTCTACATTTTGGCAACTATGGCTTTGTTCTTATCGGTTTTTACACTGCAAAATTATCAATTCTCTTCTTTAGGCTTGAGTGGTGCCCAATATTTGTAGCATTAATCGGATTCCTTTCCATCTTGACCACAAGCATTTTACTGATTATTGTACACCTGGTTGTCGTTCTTTGTAGAATTAATAAATTAAACTTTGGGAATGGCCATATATTCTAGGCGTAACATTATTTTAACTTAGGGGTTTGATTTTGAGTAGGAATTGGAGTTGAAATTGCAATTGGATTTTCAATTCCAGTTTTAAAATGTTTAGAATTGGATTGGAATTTGATTCATTTATCCTTTTGGATGTCTCATGGTATTAGATACCATATTTGATTCAAGTGGTTCAATGTAAGTATTGCATTTGCTTCATGTGATTCAATGCAAATGGTAGATATTGACAATATGCTTTGACAAGAATTGTAACTTGCTCTGCATGATAAGTTATTCCAAACGTGAACTCTAAAGATCTGTAAATTAGATTCCCTTCTTATAGGTTTCATACATGCAGAAGTGTTGTTATTGGACCAATTTGATTAAAGGGGAAGAACCTTGCTGTTGATTTCGCAAATTTTGGAGTGCAGCAAGCAATCACCAACATACGGCAGGGGGCAAATATTGCTTGCAAATAACGGATTCTATATCAAATTTATAGTTCAAGATCAAGTCAAGACCATCGAGTTGTGCCAGTCAAAGTTTGTGGAGAACCCCTGCCCTTTTTTTAGTCTCTAGTGCTATTGGGGTGCTACTTTTTACTCGTGACATTCTGGTTGAAACTTGAATGTGATACTTTGTCCATCTTAACAGGGGGCAAATATTAAGGTTTTTCAACTGTCTTTGAAAATGATAACATTGTTTGTATTTTACCCTTAAATAAGGGTTTCAAAAGAGAAAAAAATGAAAGCAGAAAAGTTGAAGCAAAGAAACAAACAAGGGACATCAGGTGCTTTCTAACAAGAACAATGTTCAGGCAAAGGGTAAACCAGGCTTCAACACATCCAACACAACCTCAATTCTTATATTGTAGTGAGGACAGTGACAAACTGATAATGCAAGTAGACCATGGGAAGCATACAATGACCACTTTTATTTGAAGGATAATACATCTCACTGGTTAATTTGGTACCACTCCACTAATCTACATTCCATAACTGTTCACTGAATCTAACACAACCTCAATTGTTTCTCCAAAAAAAAAAAAAAAAAAAAAAAACCACAACCTCAATTCTTAAACTGTAGCTGTTTAGACTACAGAAGAGAGAGGAGGCCAGGTTGGTATCACACCTTGCTGTCAATTATCATTGGCACTGGCTCCTGCTTTTGCGGTGTATTCTGCTCATACAAGACACAAAAGCAATCACTAATGAATGACTTCAAAGACATATCAAACTAGAGTAATAAATCCAGACAAAAGACAATGTTTATAAAGGTTGGGGTTGGTGAACTTACTGCTGATCTTGCTTGCTCTAATTTGTTCATCTTTGCAAAGATGCTGCCATAAAACTGGGCATCCTTCATGTCATACTCTCTCACTTTCTCCTTCAAAATCTTGGACTCCAGCTTCACATCCCCGACAACACAACCAACATCCTAATGTAAATGACTAAAACCGTGAATTGAGTGAATTATACTGAAGATAACACAACCTTTTCCAGTTGACAAGAAAACATAGCCCATTATTGACAAAATTAGTGAACATACCTGTTGTCTGGGTCTATCTCAAGAGCCTTTTTGATATCCTGTTCTGCCAGATCCAAATCAACAAGTTGTATGTATGCTTGTGCTCTCCTGTACAGAGCTTTTACAATCTTACTGTCAACTTCTAACACCTACATAAATAGAAATCTCTAGATGTCAGCACTAAATCAACATATACCACTAGTTGGAAAAGACATAATAAAACCTTCAGGCTAAAAGAAATCAAGAAAGGAGGGAAAAAAAACTTTCTGATAAGCAAATAAGAGTGCAATATAGCTTAGAAAACCAGTTGTGCATAACAAATCAAGAATTCTAAGCTCACAAACACTGTACCTCATTACCTATCAAGAGCCATAGTTTATATCTTTAAAATGAACTACAAGAAACAAAATATATCATCCACCAGCAAAATACCCATCTGCATAGTCAATCCAAATTTAGAAAAAGAACAGATACCTAAAAAAATTAGGAAAAAAAAGGGAGAAATTTCATAATGTTTTTTAGCATACATCATGAGTTCATGACCAAGCAACATAATTTTTGGACTGATGTCAAAGACAACACCACACAACAATTACAGGAAGATACTTAATCAAAACACATTCGGCAATACCCAAAAGCCCCAATTTTTCAAACCCAAAGCACATCATCAAGCTTTATACTCAAAAGGAAACCCAATCACTAAACAAAACTCTAAGGGATTCAGTCAATTCTAAAAGGCAAATAAAAAGAGAAACAAAAAGAAAAATAAAAGATAAAAGACAATAAAGAGAAAGAGAGGAGGACCCGACGGCCACCAGTGGTGGTGGCACCGACGATAACACCTCCAGCGGCCGAAGGAGAGAGACAGGAATGTATCGGAACTCCGCCAGTAGTGAAGGTGTGGGACGCAGTGGCTGCTAGCTGTAGCCATGGAGATTGAGCAATGGTGTGAGAGAGTTTTTGAATTTTGGGTAGAGAAAGATCTGAAGGAAGAGGGGGTTATTTGCTTTTTTGGGTAGCTGAAGGATCAGGTTAAGTTAAAAGAGTCTCTAGTTTAAGCGTAGTTAAGTGTGGTTTGGGTTTAGTGGGTTAAGTTATGACGTGGCGCGTTTATGAACGTGGATCGTTTTTAAAAAAATCTCCACCGTGAACTGGACCCTCTCCATTTCAAAGTGAAATGGAGAGGATCCGGATCCAAGACAATGAACTTTTGAAAATACCTCAGAATGAAAATGACATTTTACCAACACTAAAGTTGAGTTACGATTATCTCTCGTCATACTTGAAGCAATGCTTTGCTTATTGTAGTCTATTTCCAAAGGATTATGAGATTGAAAAGGAAAGTTTGATTTATATGTGGATGGCGGAAGGATTCATTAAATTGTATAACGAAAAGCAATGTCCAGAAGATGTTGGGCATGAGTATTTTATGGATTTGCTTTGGAGATCATTCTTTCAAGATGTTGAAGAAGATGAACTTGGCAATATATCAACATTCAAAATGCATGATCTCATGCATGATATGGCAATACAAGTAATAGGATCAGAGAGCACCACCATTTATTCAAAAGAGAAAGACATTGACAATAAAAATCGTCATGTGTCTTTTATAGATACGTTGAACTCATCATCAGAAATTACCTTCTCATTATATAAAGCAAGAAGGATAAGAACATTTCTTTGGCCATGTGAAACAACGTATTGGGACTGTTCAACTTTCAGTGAAATTATTGAAAGATTTAAGTTCATACGCTTGTTGGATTTGCATGGATCGGGAATTAAAACAATTCCAAGTTCTATCAAAAAGTTGAAGCATCTAAGATATCTTGATCTTTCTGAGAATAAAGACATTGAGATGCTTCCTAATTCTATTGTCAAGTTGTACAATTTGCAAACACTTAAACTCTCTGAATGTGATAAACTTAAAGAATTGCCAAGAGATGTTAACAAATTAGTCAATCTCAGGTTTCTTGAGATTGGTGGGTGTTTGGGTTTGACTCATATGCCAAATGGCCTGGACCAATTGACTAATCTACAAACATTGTCAAGATTTGTGATGAGTAAGGGTAGGATTGATTCAGTGCCTAGGAGTTACGGTAAATTGAAGGAACTTAACAGGCTAAATGAGCTAAGAGGAAATCTGTCAATTGAAAATCTCAAACACGGAAAAGATGCCGCAATAGAGTATAAGGATGCAAATTTGAAAGAGAAACAACGTCTTGATAGGTTGGACTTAGAGTGGGTAGAAGAAGACATGGATTAGGTGGGTGCTGGTTACATTGACATGTCACTAGAAGCCTTGCAACCACATATAAATCTCAAAGCATTGAGTTTAAAGCGGTACGGGGTAGTGAGATTTCCACATTGGTTTTTGTCCCTCAGAGATCTTGTCCAATTTAAATTAGATTCATGTAAAAAATGCCAATATCTTCCATCGTTGGACCAATTTCCTTCTCTCAAAATTATTTATTTGTTCGAATTGAATTCTTTAGAGCACATATCAGATTCAGAGAGAGATAACAATGATTCTTTATTCTACCCATCTTTGGAGAAACTCTATATTAAAGAATGCCCTAATTTAAAGGGATGGTGGCGGGGAAGGAGGGATTCTCTTCCTTCATTTCCTCGTCTTTCTAGTTTACAAATTTGGAATTCCCCTCAGCTGACTTCCTTTCCTTTGTTTCCATATCTCGAAGGTTTGAAGCTAATGAATTGTAGCTTAAAGCAGTCATTGGAGAGGATGATGATAAACAACAAGACTTCTTCAGGGAATCTACCATAAATTGCTTCTTCTTCTTCTACAATTGTTGCCCCTCTCTCCAAATTAAATTTCCTGTGGATAAAGGGAACGGAAAAAGCTTTGCCAAAGGAGTGCCTACCAAATCTCATTTCTCTCCGTACTATATATCTACTCAAATGTCCTCTTCCTCAAGGCATTCGATATCTTACGGCACTTCAAAATCTGTTTGTTTGGAACTCTGAGGTGGTTGATTTATCCAATGATTGTGATGAGATGGAATGGCAAGGACTTAGGACCCTTCTCTTTTTGCAATTCCGTCAACTTCCAAAGTTGGTCTCTCTCCCAACGGGGCTTCAATATGTCAGCTCTCTACAAAAACTCCAAATTTCGTACTGTCCTAGTTTGATAGCTATACCGGAGTGGATCTGCAAACTTATATCTCTTCAATCACTTTTAATTAGGGATTGCCCTAAATTGGAATCATTGCCAAAAGGAATCGATGAAATTGGAGGATGTCCCATCTTACTGAAAAGATGCAAGAAGCAAATCGGGGAAGATTGGCATAAAATTTCTCACATTCCCAATTTGGAAGGAGATCTGTCTCGGCAAGAAGAAGAGCCAGGTATGTAAAAGTCACCATTTTATTCCCAACCTTCGATTAAAAAAAATCCAAATGCACAATTCTTCTTCTCCATTGTTCTCTCTCAACGGCTGTATTTCTTGGTGATTAAATTTCAGATGAAGAAGAACCAAATGAAGAAATTTCAGATGAAGAAGAACCAAACGAAGAAGCAAAGAAACCTGCTTGTCAGAATTGGGACTTAATTAAAGCTTTTGGGTGCTGCAATTGTTCAACAACACAACAACTCACTCACTGGTACTATCTCCTTTCTTTTCTTTTGCCTTTTCCCCCTTTATCTGCTTATAATATTCTCATTTTTTAAATTATATTTTGGAAAAAAATTAATGTGAACTTTCTTTCATTACCCATTGTGTAAACAGAGTCAATATTACTAGGACAATTGAACTGGGCAACCGTGCCATAGGATTCAGCTCATTGTACAGGTATTCAATTCCTTTTTAAATATATAAGCTTCCAATTTTCTGTTATGTATACAGATAATGCCATTTATCACAACTTGTTATCTTAAGTTAAATCACTATGGGATCATGTTTTGTAGTAAAATATAATTTTCAAGCATCATGGTTTTATTTCGAAATGTAGCTTGATAAGTTGATATTTAGAAGGAAAATGTTACTATATGTTACCGAAACATCGAACTATCTAAGTTTTCTCAGTTTGTTGATTTTAATATTGTTGTCTGGTTTGAGCTAAAAAAAACATGAATTCTACCACTGACCTGGTTTATAAATTATAACACTAAATATACTTTATAGAGATCAAGCACAGATTCATTATTTTTATTGTCATTACAGACTAAATTCTGCAGTCGAGACAAATCCTTGTTTTTATTTTTTTATAGCTAGTTTTTCTATTGATAGTAACAGTAGAACCTGATGCATCATTTTAATGCAAGTGCTCCAGTCTTTTATCATGTACATTTATATAGCTAGCTTTCAACAACAATATGTGGCTTTCTCAAGTGATTTATCGATGTAGGTAACTCATATACAATATCCTAAGCTCTCTCTCAAGTGTCCTTTGTCCTTACTTCTTTAGTTTCTTCTTTCACATCTTTGCATCTTCAGATACTAACATCAATTCTTGTTTTACTGTATTTCACATGCATCAGCACAAGACAAGAAGTAGAGAATAAATATAGGGCCCCATGTGTAAGTGATGTAGTGCTTTTGATCTCTAAGTACATTGAGATACAGAGATGATTGCTTTCATACAGTTTGCATATAGCCTCAAGACTCCTATGAAAGGTAAGCCTACTTATCTAAAATCGTAATGGTTTAACTACTGCTTTCATATATTTTAGTATTTTATATTTCCAACTTTTACTTCTACTGTCTAATTCTGTTTCTAGGTATAATTTTTGTATGTCCTTTTTTTTTTTTTTCCCCTCTAAATGTCCAATGATACTTCCCCTAGTAATGTGGGAGCTGTTTCACCAGTTTGTTTAGCAAACAAGATGTGTTTGCATCAAAGTGCTTTTTTTGAGACATTTTAGCTTTATCTATTGAATGGGAAAGGAAGGGGAAGAGGAGGAATTTAATTCCTAAGAACCAAAATAATATGAATTTATTTGAAAAATGTAGGAGGAAATAGGTCACGAGTGCATTAAGCTGCTCACATCCCAGAGATTGAAATTTATTTTGGAAGGATTTAGCTCCAATGTGTATACAGGTTTCTCATATCCCTCCAAATTTCTCAAGTACTTTTTTTTTTTATCAGTATATAAGTAAGTATTTTACCAAACAAAAAGACAAGGTCCAAATATACAGTTAGTATACTACATAACCAAATTTCTCAGATACCAATCACGTTCACTCTTAAATTTACCCTTTGGTTTCAGGTTGATGACTTTATCATTTATTGGGCTCTATATGCAAAAACCTGAGGAGAAATGAATACTGAAGCAGGTAAGAATTTAAAAGTGCATGTTTTTTTTCCAAACTCGACTATGCGAAGTTTACACAGAAACAAGGAGAAAATAATGGTAACTATCTCATTCCTTACCACATTAAATCTTTCCTCATAGGTTTGGCTTCAATTTTTGAGGTTTTTAAATTTTTTTTTCTTCTGGCAGTATGATAGGCAACATCAACAGCAAAGTCTTATTCCCAAGTTTTGAGGTTACCTATGGATCCTCATTTCCTCCCAAAACTTTTTCCTTTTTTGAAATATGGTGGAAAACTTATTCACCTTTTTATTTCTCAAAATTTGGTCTGATAGGTTACCATGGATGAAAGCTATAGCTCGGTGTTACCACTCAAAGTATTACCTACTTTAAGGATAGCTTAATTTCATGGTGAATGATTTTTGGACTTCTCAACCAATAAGACTTCGTTGAACAAGGGTTGCTTGGAGAGTTCCGTTACATTATAAAGAAGGAATTTCTTTCATCTTTGGATTAATTTCTTAAGGTTACTTAGGAGTAATATTAGAGATATGGCACCTGTGAAATATCACATGAATCTAACACCTTGTTGAATTTTTTTTTTAAGTGCTCTATCTGATAGGTTCAGGCTTGCTGGTTTATTTGTATTGCTATTGTAAAGTGTCATTCTTTTGTTGTCCTGAGTTGTAACTTGTAATTGTCTTAGTGCTCTGTCTGCTGCTTCAGACTTGCTGTTGTATTTGAGTTGCTGGTTTTCGGCTTGGTTTGAATGAATTTTCTCCCTGATTATCCAATAATAAAATAAAATGCAATCTAGCACCTTTTATTCTCGAGAACAGGAGTTCCTAACTTTTCTAATGGCTTTTAAATTGAATCTGGGACAAATAGGACCCTTTTTCTTCATTTTTTATAAATAATTTCCAATTATGTTTACTTATCAAAAAAAAAATTTTCCAATTATGTTATATAAGTAAATTCTTTTCTGGGCAGAAGTTGGCTTTCCAGGTGAAGGCAAGACTGTTCACCTAAATGAGAAAGAGCGATGCTTTTAAACATGAACTTCCTCTCTTTGTGGTCATGGGATGTTGGAATGGATACCAAGGTTGATTTGACTGAACTCACTAGTATTTTTCGCATTTCTGTTTTTTACAGTTTACTTGATCTTAGGACTTTCAATTTTTAATTTATAACTTCTGCATATTAATTAAAAAAAACTGGTACTTTTCTTTCATCATTTTCTTCTTTCTAATAAATTGCAGCTTTGTATCTCAAATTGAGTTGATGAAATGATGTATTTGATGTGCTTCAACTATTGTTTAAACAGAGTAAAATTTGGCTCAAGGTGATATCAAGGTAATATCTCAAGGAGAATTAAATCTTGCAACCATGCTACTGGAATTAGCTCATTGTATAGGAATTTTTCTGTTTCAAATCCTTTTTATATGTAAGCACCTAACTTGCTGTTATATCTTCAAATCACAATCATAATAATAAGGGTTTTACATTAGTAAATGACTCACAATTTTGTCCAGTAGCTTGGTCTTATTTGAAAAAAAAGGTTGATTTTTTAAATCATTTGATAAAGTCCAATAAAATGGGAAATGTTCCTATATGTTATCATAACATAAAACTACCATATTTTTCTCACAATCAATTTTTATATTATAGGTTGCTTGGAAGAGAAAAAGAACAAAAAAAAAAAAAAACCCTGGCATATGTTTTATAACACTAATTACCATATATTATAAACCTAGAGGTCCAAAAATTAATTATTGTTGTTGCTATGAAAGGCTAAATAATATAGTTAGCACTATTTTTTTTGTGAAGCAATTCTCTCTACAAAGATATTAGCAACAGAACTTGATGCATCGTTTTAATGTTTGTGCTTGAAGCTTTGATCATATACATTTATATTGGTAGTTTTTCACAACAATCCATAGCTTTCTTTAGTGAACCATCCATGGAGGCAACTCATACAATATCCTAATTTATATCTCTAGAGTACTTTTTGTCATTTCCCCCTTGTTTCTTCTTTCACCTCTTTAAGACCTGATTTACTTGTGGGTTGTTTGTTATTCCATATGACTTCTTGTTGTCAGTTTATGTAGTAATATCTATTCTTGATTTACATATCAACTATATATCATGTGAAGTGTATCTAGATAATTAAAGAGTAAATGATAACCCATGTATAAGGTGATGTAGTGCTTTCTAATTCCATACTTGACATTGAGATACATGGATAATTGCTTTGACAAAGTATGTTAATAAACTCATGACTCTTGTGAGAGGTGAGCCTATGTATCTGAATTAGTAATGGTTTAATAGTTGCTTTTATATTCCAGTACCTTAAGTCTGCAATTTTTACTTGTCATGCTTGTATCTGTTTCTAAGTATTATTATGCATGCATCAAAATTGTTGTTTGAACTTTGAAGATAGTTTTACTTTATATATTAAATTGGAAAGGGTTGTGGAAGAAAAATATATTTTTGGAAGAGAATAAATATTTTTAATGAATTCTCATTTGAAAGGAGGAATTTGATTTTCAAGAACCAAAATAATGTGAAGCATTTGTTTGGATTTCTTTTGGTACATCTTTTCTCACTTATTTAGAAAAAATCCAGGTGTATATATGTCAAGAGTGGACTAAGCTTTTCATATCCCACGATTCGAAATTTATTTTAGAAGTATTTAACCCGTGTGTCTACAGGTGCATACATCTCCATTCTCAGTTCCCTTCAAATTTATCAAATACCAGATTGGTTCTCTCTTAGCTTTTCCCTTTGGTTTCAGGTGTGGGGAGTTTATTAGTTATTGGGTACTATATCCAAAAGCCTGAGGATAATTGATAATACAGTAGACAAGAGTTTAATAGTGCATGTTTTTCTAAAGCTGCTTGGTACAAAAACTATGCAGAAACTAAGAAAAAGAATGGTAATTATCTCTTTCCTTACCTAATTAAATCTTTCCTCATAGATAAGGTTTCAATTTTTGAAATTTTCTTTTTCTTTTCTTGAAAAATGGTAGCAAAAGTATTACTTTCTACCTCCTCTTTTTAATTTATCCTTCTCTTCATTTTGTTTTTGCAATATGCATGGATTGGTAAAAAAATTTGTTACTTTCTCACTTATTCTCTAAATTTATTTCTTAAATGTTGGTCTAATAGATTCTCATAAATGCAGACCGGTGGTACTTAGAGAATTCCCGAAATCAGGGTAGATGATTCTAGGACCTTACTTGATGAGTTCCATGAACGGAAGGATTGTTTGGTGAATGTTGTAAAATCGTAAACAAGACATTTGATTTCGTCTTTCCACTAATTTCTCAAGGCTGCTTACCATACCATGAAGTTATAGACATTTCGAGATAGTAAACTTGTAAAATATCAGGTAATTATATTTCCATCGGTTTGGGTTATGTTTAGTTCTTAGGTAGGATCCTTGAATTAGTGAATCTTGGAATTTAGTATATGTGTACGGAAGTTTCATTCTATTGATAAGAATATATACATAAATGATTATTTGGGCACAAGTTGGCTTTCAATGTGATCGTGTGATGCACAAGTTTCATCATTCAATGTGATCGTGTGATGCACAAGTTTCATCAAAGGATAAGATCTATGGTATCTACAAAAATTTGAGAAAATTTTCTTGTAGACAATTGAAAAAAATACTTTTTGTTTTTGCAACATCATTAGAGCTTCACTTAAGGGATAGTGATTAGAGTTCAATTTTATCTACTCCTTCTTAATTCTCGTACTTGATACGTATACTTTATCCTTGGACTTATGGGTCTTCTTTGAGAAGATTTATAAGAAAACATGTTTCAAATGACACCCCCTGTGAAAAAGTAGAAAAGCTGAGACAAAGGGAGAGTTGGAAGGTTTTTTACTTTTTATTTGGGATAAATAGAGACAGGGAGTGTTAATAAATGAAACAAACATAACATGAGGATAACAATTACAAAACAGCAGTCAATGCCAAAGTTAGTGAAGAGTGATAGTCCAAGTGCCTATATGAACAAGTGTGAACAGATGAAACACCATGTGAAGGCCCTGCCAATAACAATCTCCATTCCAAACCATCTCTTTGGACCATAACAACCTTCATTCTTGTCTTGACCACTTGTCCCCTCACTTTTGGCACTCATGAAACTCCTTATACCTGTAGCCTTTTCAGATTTAATTTGCTTTCTACAATATCAAAAGAATTTGAAATGAAAAAGCAGAGTCATGTATGTTAATTACATTACCACTGGGACTAGGAGCAGGACTACCATCACTTTGATTAGAACTCCTTCCCAATTGGTAGAAAACTTGAGCTTCTGGTGAATTAGGGTCCAAGTGTAGAAGAGTTGCATCCATTACCATGCAAACAAATCAACTCAGATGTGTAAAATATTAGCCACTTCTAGTAACATCCATTCTTCTTTTCAAAGAAGTATAAAACCAAAACAGGTCTATTGCACTCACCATTCACTTCTTACGTTGAATTTCATTTAAAGCTATTAGCTAGAGCAAAACACCTCTTATAGCTGAATTCATACCAGGACACTGGGAGACATTAGTAGGGGCATGGCAAACAGAAGGCAGGCCCAAAGCAAGTGTAACATTAATCTGTAGTCCTAATTCAGGATCATTACGATCTCTGATGATGACACACAAGCACTTCTTGTTGTCCTTTAGGACTTGTTTAAGACCAGTGCAACAGTCTGGTGTAGGTGCTTTTGCTTGTCTACCAACGTAAGGCAGACATGTAGCAGTCCTACTAGTTGCTGTGCACACTCTTCTCTGTCTTTGGCTGCGTCTGCCGTTGCATAGCTAACCATAGCTGACATTAGCACTAATAGGAAAGGAAGTATCGAAGTGCTCAAGTGTAAGGCTATTGCCATTTTGTAGGTGGCAGTGTCCTAGTTTGATAGCTATACCGGAGTGGATCTGCAAACTTATATCTCTTCAATCACTTGAAATTTGGGATTGCCCTAATTTGGAATCATTGCCACAAGGAATTGGTGCCCTTACCTCTTTGCAAACACTAAGTATTTACAAATGTCCCATCTTACTGAAAAGATGCAAGAAGCAAATGGGGGAAGATTGGCATAAAATTTCTCACATTCCCAATTTGGAAGGAGATCTTGAAGAAGAGCCAGGTATGTAAAAGTCACCATTTTATTCCCAACCTTCGATTAAAAAAAATCCAAATGCACAATTCTTCTTCTCCATTGTTCTCTCTCAACGGCTGTATTTCTTGGTGATTAAATTTCAAATGAAGAAGAACCAAACGAAGAAGCAAAGAAACCTACTTGTCAGAATTGGGACTTAATTAAAGCTTTTTGGTGCTGCAATTGTTCAACAACACAACAACTCACTCACTGGTACTATCTCCTTTCTTTTCTTTTGCCTTTTCCCCCTTTATCTGCTCATAATATTCTCATTTTTTAAATTATTTTTTGGAAAAAAAAAATTAATGTGAACTTTCTTTCATTACCCATTGTGTAAACAGAGTCAATATTACTAGGAGAATTGAACTGGGCAACCGTGCCATAGGATTCAGCTCATTGTACAGGTATTCAATTCCTTTTTAAATATATAAGCTTCCAATTTTTATATTAGAGATATGGCACCTGTGAAATATCACATGAATCTAACACCTTGTTGAAATTTTTTGTTAAGTGCTCTGTCTAATAGGTTCAGGCTTGCTGGTTTATTTGTATTGCTGTTGTAAAGTGTCATTCTTTTGTTGTCCTGAGTTGTAACTTGTAATTGTCTTAGTGCTCTGTCTGCTGCTTCAGACTTGTTGTTGTATTTGAGTTGCTGGTTTTTGGCTTGGTTTGAATGAATTTTCTGCCTGATTAAGCAATAATAAAATAAAATAAAATCTAGCACATTTTATTCTCAAGAACAGTAGTTCCTAGCTTTTCTAATGGCTTTTAAATTGAATCTGGGACAAATAGGACCCTTTTTCTTCATTTTTTATAAATAATTTCCAATTATGTTTACTCATAAAAAAAATAATTTCCAATTATGTTATATAAGTAAATTCTTTTCTGGGCAGAAGTTGGCTTTCCAGGTGAAGACAAGACTGTTCGCCTAAATGAGAAAGATCGATGCTTTTAAACATGAACTTCCTCTCTTTGTGGTCATGGGATGTGGGAATGGATACCAAGGTTGATTTGACTGAACTCACTGGTATTTTTCGCATTTCTGTTTTGACAGTTTACTTGATCTTAGGACTTTCAATTTTTAATTTATAACTTCTGCATATTAATTAAAAAAACTGTGACTTTTCTTTCATCATTTTCTTCTTTCTAATAAATTGCAGCTTTGTATCTCAAATTGAGCTGATGAAATGATGTATTTGATGTGCTTCAACTATTGTTTAAACAGACTAAAATTTGGCTCAAGGTGATATCAAGGTAATATCACAAGGAGAATTAAATCTTGCAACCATGCTACTGGAATTAGCTCATTGTATAGGAATTTTTCTGTTTCAAGTCCTTTTTATATGTAAGCACCTAACTTGATGTTATATCTTCAAATCACAATCATAATAATAAGGGTTTTACTAACGTGTGCCCTTAGGGCACACATTAGTAAATGACTCACAATTTTGTCCAGTAGCTTGGTCTTATTTGAAAACAAAGGTTGATTTTTTAAATCATTTGATAAATTCCAATAAAATGGGAAATGTTCCTATATGTTATCATAACATAAAACTACCATATTTTTCTCACAATCAATTTTTATATTATAGGTTGCTTGGGAGAGAAAAAGAACAAAAAAAAAAAAAAAAAAACCCCTGGCATATGTTTTATAACACTAATTACCATATATTATAAACCTAGAGGTCCAAAAATCTTTTAATTATTGTTGTTGCTATGAAAGGCTAAATAATATAGTTAGCACTATTTTTTTTGTGAGGCAATTCTCTCTACAAAGATATTAGCAACAGAACTTGATGCATCGTTTTAATGTTTGTGCTTGAAGCTTTGATCATATACATTTATATTGGCAGTTTTTCACAACAATCCATAGCTTCCTTTGGTGAACCATCGAAGGAGGCAACTCATACAATATCCTAATTTATATCTCTAGAGTCTTTTTTGTCATTTCCCCCTTGTTTCTTCTTTCACCTCTTTAAGACTTGATTTACTTGTAGATTGTTTGTTATTCCATATGACTTCTTGTTGTCAGTTTATGTAGTAAGATCTATTCTTGATTTACATATCAAATATATATCATGTGAAGTGTATCTAGATAATTGTAGAGTAAATGATAACCCATGTATAAGGTGATATAGTGCTTTCTAATTCCATACTTGACATTGAGATACATGGATAATTGCTTTGACAAAGTATGTTAATAAACTCATGACTCTTGTGAGAGGTGAGCCTATGTATCTGAATTAGTAATGGTTTAACAGTTGCTTTTATATTCCAGTACCTTAAGTCTGCAATTTTTACTTGTCATGCTTGTATCTGTTTCTAAGTATTATTATGCATGCATCAGAATTGTTGTTTGAGCTTTGAAGATAGTTTTACTTTATATATTAAATTGGAAAGGGTTGTGGAAGAAAAATCTATTTTTGGAAGAGAATAAATATTTTTAATGAATTCTCATTTGAAAGGAGGAATTTGATTTTCAAGAACCAAAATAATATGAAGCATTTGTTTGGATTTTTTTTGGTACATCTTTCGGTACATCTTTCCTCACTTATTTAGAAAAAATCCAGGTGCATATATATCAAGAGTGGACTAAGCTTTTCATATCCCACGATTCAAAATTTATTTTAGAAGTATTTAACTCGTGTGTCTACAGGTGCATACATCTCCATTCTTAGTTCCCTTCAAATTTATCAAATACCAGATTAGTCCTCTCTTAGCTTTTCCCTTTGGTTTCAGGTGTGGGGAGTTTATTAGTTATTGGGTTCTATATCCAAAAGCCTGAGGATAATTGATAATACAGCAGACAAGAATTTAATAGTGCATGTTTTTCTAAACCTGCTTGGTACAAAAACTAGGCAGAAACTAAGAAAAAGAATGGTAATTATCTCTTTCCTTACCTAATTAAATCTTTTCTCATAGATAAGGTTTCAATTTTTGAAATTTTCTTTTTCTTTTCTTGAAAAATGGTAGAAAAAGTATTACTTTCTACCTACTCTTTTTAATTTATCCTTCTCTTCATTTTGTTTTTGCAATATGCATGGATTGGTAAAAATATTTGTTATTTTGCTCACTTATTCTCTAAATTTATTTCTTAAATGTTGGTCTAATAGATTCTCATAAATGCAGGCTGGTGGTACTTAGAGAATTCCCTGAAATCAGGGTAGATGATTCTAGGACTTTACTTGATGAGTTCCATGAACAGAAGGATTGTTTGGTGAATGTTGTGAAATCATAAACAAGATATTTGATTTTGTCTTTGCACTAATTTCTCAAGGCTGCTTATCATACCATGAAGTTATAGACATTTCGAGATAGGAAACTTGTAAAATATCAGGTAATTATATTTCCATCAGTTTGGGTTATGTTTTGTTCTTAGGTAGGATCCTTGAATTAGTGAATCTTGGAATTGAGTATATGTGTACAGAAGTTTCATTCTATTGATAAGAATATATACATAAATGATTATTTGGGCACAAGTTGGCTTTCAATGTGATCGTGTGATGCACAAGTTTCATCAAAGGATAAGATCTATGGTATCTACAAAAATTTGAGAAATTTTTCTTGTAGACAATTGAAAAAAATACTTTTTGTTTTTGCAACATCCTTAGAGCTTCACTTAAGGGATGGTGATTAGAGTTCAATTTTATCTATTCCTTTTTAATTCTCGTACTTGATACATAATACTTTATCCTTGGACTCATGGGTCTTCTTTGAGAAGATTTATAAGAAAACATGTTTCAAATGACACCCCTTGTGAAAAAGCAGAAAAGCTGAGACAAAGGGAGAGTTGGAAGGTTTTTTACTTTTAATTTGGGATAAATAGAGACAGGGAGTATTAATAAATGAAACGAACATAACATGAGGATAACAATTACAAAACAGCAGTCAATGCCAAAGTTAGTGAAGAGTGATAGTCCAAGTGCCTGTATGAACAAATGTGAACTGATGAAACACCATGTGAAGGCCCCGCCAATAACAATCTCCATTCCAAACCATCTCTTTGGACCATAACAACCTTCATTCTTGTCTTGACCACTTGTCCCCTCACTTTTGGCACTCGTGGAACTCCTTATACCTGTAGCCAGAGAAATTACCCAGATTTAATTTGCTTTCTACAATATCAAAAGAATTTGAAATGAAAAAGTAGAGTCATGTATGTTAATTACATTACCACTGGGACTAGGAGCAGGACTACCATCACTTTGATTAGAACTCCTTCCCAATTGGTACTAATAGGAAAGGAAGTATCGAAATGCTCAAGTGTAAATGTGACATTCTATGATTGCTGTAGGATGCAAGAAAAGTAACTAAAATTCCATTCCTCTAAATGCACATGATGTAATCTACTAAAGCACCTTTTCTTTCTTTCTCTATCTTCTGTTTGGGCCACAGTTCCATTAGGCTTGAGTTCATATTTGGGACACAGCATTCTCTAGGACGGACGAGGTTTGAGGCTTTGAGATTTGAGCTACCACAAATATCTAGTGTTAGCCTTAGCCTAAACCCAAATAATGATCCACAGCATTCTCTGTTGGATCTTTCCAATCTGCACAACCCTCTTTTTTTTTTTTTTTTTGATTGGAAACATATAACATAATTTCATTTCTCCAGACAACTGTCCAAGGAATTTACATCAAACAGAATCTAGTGTTCAAGTAGGGGAGGAGTATCCTCTACCCATATTACACTATCTTTCACATTCATTGCATTCCTAGCTAGTAAGTGCGCTGCTTCGTTAGTGTTTCTCCTAGTATGCACAGCCTTCCAAGAGTTGAACTGCAGCAGAAAAAGTTTCAGCCCTTCACCAATCTTCAGAATGGGCAGGGTCGGAGGGATGCAACCATTTAAAGCTTGTATAACTCGTTGGGGGTCTCCTTCCACCACAATATCTTTCAGTCCCAGGTCCCAAGCTAAGTAAATACCTGCTTCTGTAGCTTTTGCTTCTGCTTCAATAGGCCCCAGCGGAAACTCAACTTTCTTGCACAATGCTCCCATCAACTCCCCTTGATCATTTCTAATTACCATGCCGAACCCACAGCAGCCCCAGTTGTTGAAGACTGCTGCATCAGTATTGACCTTGTATGTTCCTTTAGGAGGAAGACACCAGCGCTTGAGTCTAGGAGCAGAAGAAACACCAAAAAATCTGACCGGACTAGCAGAACACACTTCAAGCTCATACTTCTGAGCTTCCCCTGCAATGGTTTTCCCCCGTTTACAAACTTCCCCATGCCGAACTGCATTTCTGTTATTCCACAAACCCCATGCCGTGATAGCAAAAGCCTCCCAATTCATATCCCCAGGTGACTCCAGGAGCAACCAAACCACATCAAGAAATTCCTTCGGGGGGTGGATTAGCTTGTCAATCCTGAATTTTGTTTCAGCCCAAGTTTCCTTAGCAATAACACAGCCCCACAAAGCGTGGCCAGAAGTCTCACTTTCACCACAAAAGTCACAAAAGTCCTCTGTAAGCACCTTTCGGTGTAGCAGGCACTACTTCGTGGGGAGCACATTTCTACAAGCTCTCCACATGAAATGCTTTATTTTATTTGGACACTTTAAGTTCCAAACAACCTTCCACAACTCTGTCATTTTGGAATTATCCGAGCTGCCTGGGCTTTCCTCTCTTCCCTTGAGCTCATCAAGGTATTTAGCAGCCACTCTATGTGCGCTCTTAACAGTGAAGAAGCCGTTTGGGGACTTAGCCCACACCTAGGGGTCCGATGGGCTCATGGGGCTAATAGGAATGCTAAGGATAGCCTCTGCATCATAAGGGAGGAAAGAGTGACGTATCAAGGCAACATCCCACTCCGCTCGTTCCTGCACAATTAGGCTTGCCACTTTCGCCTCACTATCCATAGAGGTTCTTGGAGTTACTATTCTGCCTGAATCCGAGGAGGGAATCCATTTCTCCCCCCATATCTTAATGCTTCTCCCATCCCCAACAATCCATTTGGTCCCCTCCTTAATCACCGGTATAGCAGCCACCATGCTTCTCCATATGTAGGATGGATTTTTCCCTACTTGAGCTTCCATGAAGGAGGAGTTCGCAAAATACTTTGCCTTAAGAACTTTGTGGGTCAAAGAGTTTGGGTTTTGCTGTATTCTCCAGCTTTGCTTGGCTAGGAGGGCAAGGTTGAAAGCTCTTAAGTCCCTAAAACCCAGCCCCCCCTCCGCCTTTGGTTTGCATAGCTTTTGCCACGACACCTAAGCAATCTTTCTTACTTTATCTTTCTTTCCCCACCAGAAACCGCTCTCCATAGACGCTATCTCAGCGCAAAGAGAGTCTGGGAGCTTGAAACAATTCATGGTATATGTTGGAGTGGCCTGCGCAACCGCCTTTATAAGGATTTCCCTACCCGCATTAAATAACAATCTCCCTTTCCAACCCGTTATCTTCCTGCCCACTTGGTCTTTAATACAATTAAAGGCCTTTTTCTTTCCTCTTCCAACCATAGGAGGTAATCCCAAGTACTTTTCATGTTGTTTGACAATCTCGGCACCGAAGGTATCCTTCACAAAATTCTGAATGTCTTCCTTTGTGTTCTTGCTGAAAATTAGCGAGGTTTTTTCCCTATTCAACTTTTGTCCTGATTCCTTTTCATAGACTTCTAGTACCGAGGCTACTTGTCTGCACTCCTCCATAGTTGCTCTACAAAAGATGATGCAATCATCCGTAAAAAATAGGTGCGAAATTGAGGGGGCAAGCCTGCTCACAGCCACCCCTCTTATCAACCCCCCAGCTTCCTTTCTCCTCAGCAGGGCTGTCAATCCCTCGGCGCACAATAAGAACAAATATGGGGAAATAGGATCCCCTTGACGTAGCCCCCTAGATGGTGTAATTGTGCCCCTTGGTTCCCCATTAATGAGAACCAAAAAAGACGCTGTGGTCACGCACATCATAATTAGCAATATCCATTTTTCTTCAAAGCCCATTTTCCGCATCATCAACCCAAGATAGGCCTACTCAACCCGGTCATAGGTTTTAGACATATCCAACTTGATAGCCATTGATCCAGCGTGCCCCTTGCTTCTTTTAGCAATTGTGTTCATGGTTTTGAAAGCCACAACAACTTTGTCTTTTATAAGCCTTCCTGGAACAAAGGCACTCTGTGCTTCATTGATCACACTGTGCAAAATTTTTTTCAGTCTATTCGCAAGGACCTTTGATATTAAGTTGTAAATCACATTGCAGAGGCTGATGGGACGATAATTAGTTATCTTTTGTGGGTTTTTGGTCTTAGGAATCATGCAAATATAAGTATTATTGATACCCCTAGGCATTATACCAGTATTAAGAGCCTGTAATACACAATTTTGTACACTAGGACCAACAATATCCCAATATTTTTGGTAAAAGATAGGGGACATACCGTCGGGGCCCGGTGCTTTTGTTGGATGCATTTGTTTGAGCGCACTCTAGACCTCCTCTACCCTGAACTCCTTTAGAAGTGCCTGGTTCATCTCTGGGGTTACCCTTCTGTCCATAGCCTTTAAGCTTGCATCGAAATTGGCCGGTTGGTCCGAGCTGAATATTGACTTGAAATAATCCACAATTTTATTCTCTACTATCTCGGGTTCTTCTTGCCACACACCCTCGTCATCCAACATTCCCCCAACTCTGTTTTTTCGCTGCCGTTGGCTGGTTATGGCATGGAAAAACTTTGTGTTTTTGTCCCCATTTTGCAGCCAGCACACACGTGACCTTTGGTTCCACATGATTTCCTCCTTTGTGTGAAGCTCATTTATTTCCTTTCGGACTGCATGAATTTCCTCTGCCGTCTCATGTAGCTGGTTGAGGGACTCAAGAAGCTGAAGACGCGAATGCTTTTGTTTTAAACATTTGTAGACATTCCCGAAACTATTCTGGTTCCAGCATTGGAGTTGACGCTGGCATCTCTCTAATCTCTCCTGGATAGGCCGGGCAGAGTCATCCTTATAAGGGTCCCAAGCCATTTCAATGACTTCCTTACAATCTTCCTCTTTTGTCCACATTGCTTCAAAAAGAAGCGCTTCTTTCCCCGATTTCTATACTGATTCTTTTTGAGTAGCAGGACCAGCAAGCGATGATCCGATGCCGACATTGACACATTGTGTACCTTTGCCTCAGGAAAAATCTTTATCCATTCCTCATTTGCTACCATTCTGTCCAACCGAAGCAACGTGCGCTGATCACCAAACCGTCCATTACACCAGGTAAACCTCGGACCAACAAAACCTAAATCAATCAAGCCACACCTGCTAAGAGACTCCCTAAACTCCCCTATCTAATCATCATCCCTTTCCTTCCACCCTATCTTCTCGTCTGGATGCATGATTTCGTTAAAATCCCCGCACACCAACCACGGCATCTTGCATTGGGCATACAGGGATTCAATCAATTGCCAGGAGCTTTGCCTCATACTTGTGACGGGATGACCATAAAACCCAGTAGTCCTCCATGGGCCTCCACTACCTTCACCGTGAACCACCACGTCGATGTGGGAGTGAGGGCAACTCTTAAACCGAACATCTACACCTTCCTTCCATAGCATTGCAAGTCCATCGCTTTTGCCATCACAAGGAACAATAAGCCCTTGAGTAAAACCTAATTTGTATTGAAAACCTTTCATCTTATCAGTTGTTGCTTTTGTTTCTGCCAAGAACACCAAAATGGGGTTTTTTTCTTTCACCTCCTCGGTGAGTGTACGAACCGCCGGAGGAGTCCCCAACCCCCGACAATTCCATGCTAAAACGCTCATTGAGCTCGGCGGTGCTGCACTGTAGCCACCGCCTCTCCGCCAACCTTAAGCTTGTCTTCATCAATTTTTTCCCCTGTCTGAAGCTTACCCTTCTTTCGTTTGGTATTTAGAGCATTAGGATCTAACTCTTGTAAAGGGACCGGGCCACTTCTTTTTAATTTTTCTGGGCTGTCTCTTTTTACTGGGTTTGGCTTATTATTTTTCCTTGCAAGCCTTTTCCAATGCCCACTTGTGGGGCCCAAAGTCTCAGCTACCCAGCCCTTATCTTAGTTAAAGCTCATTGCCAACGGGCTAGATACTTCTTCGGACCATGGAATGGTTTGTATTGTCTCCAGGCCCAACTCACTTCTAGCTTCCGTGTGCCTTTCCTTTTCTTTAAGCTTGCTGTCTTCCACCTTATTCTTGGTTTTCTCCCATTGCATATCTCCCTCAATTTCTGCTGTGGGAAGGTTGCCTGTCAGTGAGTTCATGCTTCTAATGTCGAATCCCTCATCCCCCTTTTCTTGTGGCAGGCTTGACTTTCCATTTTCATGATTGAACTCCTCATCTTGACACGCCACCCTCTTTTCCTTTGAATTGTAAATCTGACTAGACCTTTGATTGGTCCTCCTCCCACTCACGTGACCTTCACCTGCTCCCTCCCTCACCTCTTGCCTGACCGCTTCTTGCACAAACATCCCTGTCGTCGTCTCCTCCCTATTCTGCTTGAAACTCATTCTATTAGTGCCTTCCGATCTCCCCTGATCATTCCCCACTCGTCTTCCTGGCTCACCCCTTAACCACGCCCCATATTGCATACAACCTTCCTCCTCTCCATTCTCTGAAACCTGTTTTTTTGCACATTCCTTTTCTCCATGGTCCAGCTTTCCACACCGGTAGCAGAAGTTCGGCAGCCGCTCGTATTTAAAGAATACCCATTTACTCTCTCCGCCTTCAATCGAAACCCTTTTACCCCTAACCAGTTTTTTAGTGGCATCAAAACGTACTCGCACCCTTAAAAATTTTCCCCATTGTACCCCTTTTTCAGGCACATCAATGTCTAGGATTGTTCCAATCTTTGCCCCGATTTCCATCCCAGTTTTGCGTGTCATGCTCTTTAGTAGAAGGTTGTAGATTTGAACCCAAAAAGGGGTCCATTTCAGGACTATCTCTTTTGGGACCAACTCCCCTTCAAATTCCTGCAAAAGTATAAGTTGCTTTTCAAAACTCCAAGGGCTCATCTCCATTACCCGTTTCTTATCTCTTCCATCGCCAAACTCCACAAGAAACATGTCATCTTCAATTTCAGAGATTTGGAGATCCCTGTTCGGTTTCCACAGCATTTTCATGTTCTTTCTCAAAACTTCCAAAAAAATGATACGTTTAGTGAGAATCTTCATAACCACAAAATTTTTTCCCATCTCCCTCGCTGACTTTGTACTACTACTCCCTAAGACAATATCTTCACCTTCTTCTTCTGTAAAACTTAGCTTACTCCACAGAGCTTCCAGTTCATCTGCCATATTGCTATAAGACCCACTCTCCCTTCCCCAGAGAAGGGGTTACCAAGACTGACCTCACCTCACCTGGAGGTCACAAAAACTCTTGCAAGACTAAGCTGCAAGACCAACACTGCTTCTACACGCGCAAGGGCATGAGAGCAACCTGGTTATGTTCTGAATATTTTGCACAACCCTCTTTTGAATAAACTATTTTGGCTACAAGTAAATTTGTCAAATGAATTCTATACTCGGAACCATCCTTTCCAATAAATCCTATGCTTAAAAAATTACAAACATAAAACACAAACACCTTCCAAGCTATGGACTATAACACCTTTCTAATTAGAAACCCACAGATGCGATGTTTTTCAGTTATGCACATTCATTTTAAAAAAAGACAATTAACATTGTGTAAATAAAGACATGCAGCAAACAAGTGTAACAAGTTAGGAAAGTCATAAAACATTGTGTAATTGTTAAGATCATCATGAAGAGTTACCTATTGTGGAGCTGCTACTGCTGCTGTGTGGATTGTGGAGTTGTTACTGCTGCTGTGTGGAGCAGTTATTGCTACTGTAGACAAGTAGAGTTGTTGCTAATGTAGTTACTAGAGTATAACTGTGTTGTAATTGAGTCACTGTAAATGTAATTTTGATTAGTAGAGCTTAGATCACATGGATGTATTTAGACCTAAATTATATTGATTTTACTATAGATCATCTATTAGTTGATATATTTGGTATTTTACTGTTTTCATGTTACTAATTAATCAATTAATATATTTTTAAATGCTTAGAGAGAAACCAAAAAAAAAAAAAAAAAAGTGTTATGCTACAAACTCTTGCAAACGCATCATAAGTAAATAATAATAATAGTAATGAAAACCATAAAGAGTGCAAATTTAAATGTTTCTTGATTTGTTCCATGTCACATGCTAATATGATGAGAAGTGTAGAGTAAATGATATCCCATGTATGAGGTGATTTAGTGCTTCTAATTATAAAATTCACTTGAGATACATGGATAATTGCTTTGATAAAGTATGTAAATAACCTCATGACTCCAGTGAGAGGTGAGCCTATGTATCCGAATTAGTAATGGTTTAATAGTTGCTTTTGTCTTCTACCCAAAAAAAAACAGTTGCTTTTGTTTTCCAGTTTAATAAGTTTGCAATTTTTACTTGTCATGTTTGTATATGTTTCTAAGTAATATTATGCATGCATCAGAATTGTTGTTTGAAGATAGTTTTACTTCATATATATTGAATTGGAAAGGGGTGGGGGAAAAAAATCTATTTTTGGTAGAGAATAAATGTTCCTGATGAATTCTCATTTGAAAAGAGGAATTTGATTTTCATGAACCAAAATAATGTGAAGCATTTGTTGGATATTTATTATACATCTTTTCTCACTTATTTAGTAAAAAAATGCAGGTGGAAATATGTCAAGAGTAGACTAAGCTTTTCACATCCCAGGATTTGAAGTTTATTTCAAAAGTATTTAACCCATGTGTCTACAGGTGCATACATCTCCATTCTCTGTTCCCTTCAAATTTTTCAAATAACAGATTAGTTCTCTCTAGCTTTTCCCTTTGGTTTCAGGTATGGAGAGTTTATTAGTTATTGGGTTCTATATCACAAAGCTGAGGATAATTGATAATACATCAGACGATAGTTTAACAGTGCATGTTTATCTAAACCTACATGGAATGAAAAGTATGTTGAAGCGAAGAAAAAGAATGGTAATTATCTCTTTCCTAACCTAATTAAATCTCGCCTCATAGATAAGGTTTCAATTTTTGAATTTTTCTTTTTCTTTTCCTTTTCCCTGAAATATGGTAGAAAAAGTATTACTTTCTACTTCATTTTTTTGGCAATGGATTGGTAGAAAATTTGTTAAAATTTTTTACTTTCTCACTTATTCTCTAAATTTATTTCTTAAACGTTGGTCTAATAGGTTCTCATAAATGAAGACCGTTGGCACTTAGAGAATTCCATGAAATCCGGGTAGATGATTCTTGGACTTCTTAACTTGATGAGTTCCGTGAACAAAAGGATTGTTTGGTGAATGTTGTAAAATCATAAACAAGATATTTGATTTCATCTTAGCTCTAATTTCTCAAGGTTGCTTAACATACCATGAGGTTATAGACACATTTTGAGATAGGAAACGTGTAAAATATCAGGTAATTATATTTCCTAAAGTTTGGGTTCCAAATAAATATGTAAATATAGTCTTGGTACAGATTAGATATTTGAATCTTTATGCTTTACATTTTTTTTTTCTTTTTTCTTTCTAGTTATGTTTTGTCTTAAGGCAGGATCCTTGAATTAGTGAATCCTGGAATTGAGTATATGTGCACAGAAGTTTCATTCTATTGAGAAGATTATATACATAAATGATTATTTGGACAGAAGTTAACTTTCGATGTGATAGTGTGATGCAGAACGTTTAATATCATTCTAACTCAATGAATACCTTGATAGCTCAAGGAAAAAAAAAAAAAATGTAATCTACAGAAATTTGAGAATTCTCATAGAAGTTTTTTTTCCCCCCAATCTAATCAAGGATAAGATAATGGTATCTACCAAACTTTGAGAAATTTCTCTTGTAGACAATTGAGAAAGTTACTTTTTGTTTTTGTAACATTCTCAGAGCTTCACTTCAAGGATTGTGATTAGAGTTCAATTTTTAATTGTTACTTTTTTTATTCTCATATTAGATATGTATACTGAATCGGTAGTTTTTCCTTGGAAAGATTTATAAGAAAAACATAGTTCAAATGACACCCTTTGTGGAAAAGTTGAGACAAAGGGAGAGTTGAAATGTTTAATAAATGAAAAGTGCGTAACCTGAGTATAACAACTACAAAACGGCAGTCAAGGCTTAAGTTACTGAAAAGTGAGAGTCCAAGTGCTTATATGAACAAGTGTGAACTGATGAAACACCATTTTAAGGCCCTTCTTATCACAAATGCCATTCCAAACCATCTCTTTGGACCATAACAATCTTCATTCTTGTCCAGACCACTAGTCCCCTCACTTTTGGCATTCGTGGAACTCCTTCCACCTGAAGTTGGAGAAATTGTCCCCAAATTTAGATAGTTTTCTACAATATCAAAATAACAGTAATTAAAAAAAAAATGAAAAAACATGTAGCCAGTCCTACTAGTTGCTGTGCACACTCATCTGCCATTGAATAGCTAACGTATAGTGGGTCACTTCACCCAACCCAACCAAAGGCAACAAGTCAGTGACAATGATGATGCCCTAGGCGTTGAAATCATGATATCATTCACCGTTCTTAATGACATCAAAATCATAAACCCGTGCACTTCATTTTTATTTTCTCTTGCACATCTTGGGCTAGTAATGTCTATCTTTTCTTTGGGCCACAATTCTTTTAGGCTTGAGTTCATATTTGGGCCATAGCATTCTCTAGTTGGACTAACATGTACCAAAGAGAAAACAAGAGGAAGAACAGTCAAGGACGAGGTTTGAGGCTTTGAGATTTGAGCTACAACATAAATCTGTTGTTAGCCTTAGGCCAAACCCAAATAATGATCCATAACTTGTCTATAATCAATATCATCATCGGACTTCCTTCAACTGAATTTATCATAGTTTGAAGGTACAAGGCTGGGGCTAGGCCTTAGCTTCTCATTTTATAAATGTATGACATTGTAGTTTACTATACAATTGGTGTAATACTCTACCAATAGAAACATAAATCCTTTTTAAAGAACAAGATAATTAATTTTTTTTTTTGACAACTTTTTATATTTCCCATGAAAATGATATCAATTTTTTTTTTTAAAATAGCACATTAGCTTATGTACGCCAGTTTGGTTATCAAATAAGTCATCACTATTTTGTATGTATGTAGAGTTGGACATACTTTGAAAGCTCAAGGAAAAAATGTACAATTTGTGGCAAATACCCAGTCTCACACTCAAGAAGCTGCTTTCATATATTTCTCAAATGATCTCATTTGTTGTTAAGTTGTAAATTAGTTATCACCCCTTTAAAAGGCACCAACCCCTTTCGAAATTCTTTACACCCTTCCGCTTTCAAATACAATCCCTTCCTATTGCCATGTAGGACTAAAGTAGCACACAGCTCACAAAAGACTTGCGTCGCTATTGGATCTTTCCAATCTGCATGACCCTCTTTCATTTCAACCATTTTGGCTACAAGAAAATTTGTCAAATAAATTCTATACTCAGAAGTATCCTTTCCCAGATTGATGCTTAAAAAATTACAAATATAAAACACACACCTTCCCGGCTATGGACTATAACACCTTTCTAATTAGAAACCCAAAGATGCAATGTTTTTTCAGTTATGCACATTCATTTACAACTAACATTGTGTAAATAAAGACATGCAGCCAAAAAGTGTAACAAGTTAAGAAATTCATAAAACATTGTGTAAATGTTAAGATCATCATAAAGAGTTACCTATTGTGGAGACTATTGCTGTTGTGTGGATTATGAAGTTGTTACAGCTGCTGTGTGGAGCTGTTATTGCTACTTTAGACTAGTGGAGTTGTTGCTGATGTAGTTACTTGAGTATAACTGTGTTGTAATTGAGTCATTGTAATCATAGTTTTGATTAGTAGAGCTTGAGCCAAGTGGATATGTATTAAGACCTAAATTATATTAATTTTACTGTAGATCATCTATTAGTTGATATATTTGGTATTTTATTGTTTTCATGTTACTAATTAATCAATTAATATATTTTTAAATTTTTAGAGAGGAACCAAAAAAAATAACAGTGTTATGCTACAAACTCTCACAAACACATCATAAGTCAAATCTATATATTACTAAAAGCTTAAGCGTAGCATTTAATGCTGCTGCTCTCATGTTGCGTCATATCAGCTGCCACATCATTTTTTTTTTTTTAATAAATATAATTTGTCCTATAATTTTAAAATGGTTTTTACAATTTTTAGCCCTATAAATGCAGCCCACTACTTATTTATTTACTTCCAATATCACCCTATAATAAATCTGTATAATTATCTAGCCCATCTCTTATTTATTTAGTTCCACTATCAAGCCCAACCCAAAACCTTTTCAGTTCAGTTTTAGGGTTTTGTGTGAGCATTTTTAGCTTAAAGGTAGGAAGAAGAAAAAAACAAAAAGAAAAAAGAGTTGAATCCTTTCAAGCTTTGGGTTTTTTTTTTTTTTTTTTTTTTTTTTTTCAATTTTCCTATAATTGTTTTTAACATTGATTTTTTTTAATATTTACACTTCTCCAACCTTTCTCTATCCCTTACCATTTTATCTCCTCACTGCTTCTTCAATCTTTCTCCCTCCCTTACCTTTTCATCTCCCCACTACCCTCTAGATTAATATCATTTTTCCTCTTTCCCTTCATCTTCCTTTATTTTTGTCTTTTCTTATTCACACCCTCTTACTATAAATTTGTCACTATCTCTTCTATTCTATGCATAGTTTTCCCTCACAAAAAAAATGGTACTCTCTCTCTCCCTCTCTCTCTCTCTCTCTCTCTAAATTTTTTGGTGGATTTTTTTTTTATTTTTCTTGCATCTCTACTTTAGGTTGATAATTTTTTATATTCTTTAAACCTCTATTTTGGGTTAATGCGATTTTGTTTTGTTTTTTAAATTGTTGTTGTTGTTGGTTTTTTTTATTTTTATTTTTATTTATTTATTTAAATTTTTCTTTGATTGTTAAATGTTATCCTATTGCATTCTAAAGAATTAATATAGCATATAAAAATATAATATTATTCTATTACATAGCATGATTTGGATAATTTGGTATATATTTTGTTACATATCATATTTTTTATAGTGCTCAATTTAGATGTTAAACTGTGAGACTTTACTAATTTTTGTTTATTTAATGAAAACCATAACAAAGATCACAAATCGGTACCTTTTGTACTGGTTGAAGGTAAATTAGTATAGAAGTTGTCATAAATTATCAATAATCATGGACTTAACACATAACACAAAATCCCATAGCTTATATAAATAATTTTTTTTTTTTAGAAAAGCTTATGTAAATAATTCATTTCACACTTTACCCTTTATTATAACAAAATGAATGATTTATTTGATTAAGAGAACATAAAGGCAGGTACCACCATGGTCGTCAAAATCGCGATCTGGATCATAAAATTGCACGATTTTACGATCTCATCTCACCAAAAAGTTTAAAATCGTGGCAGGATCGCAAAAATGGTAGGATCATATGTAGAATCTTGTAGGATCGCACAGGATCATAGGATCGTATGGGATCCTACCGATCTTACCAATCCTACCATTTGGATTGATTTTTTTTTTTGGTTTTTTTTTGGTTTTTTTTTTTTTTTTTTTTTTTTTATTTATTTTTTTTTTAAGTGGGATTCATTTGTCTAAGATAATCCACCTAAACCCACAAGCCCAACAAGTTATCAAAAGCCCAATAGTGAATTGAAGTCCCAAATTTACCCATATGTCAACATAAAATCTCAAAAAAACCTATAGTACTTAAGTTTAACGTTTTCAAAAACAAAACCTAAAATATTTAGATGATGAAATAGGATATGACAATGATAGTAATTAGATTAGAAGAACCTTAGAATGTGAATTCTCTTTTAGATTTCATATTTGTAATTAGCTAGTTTACCTTAGATTGAGAATTCTCTTTTGGATTACATATTGTAAATATGTAGTTAGCTAGTTTTTATATGCTAACTAGCCTAACTTATTTTGGATTTGGAACTAAGAGGTTGGAAAACATTTTCCATATGTGTAGATAATATTTTGGTACTTAGTTGCTACTTAAACATGTACTGAATTTTTTAGATATATTATGTCAAAAGTTAAATATATTTTGTTTAGTTAGAATGACATAAGAACGATGTAGTGCGTGCAAATTACATTTTATGATGCAATTTTTTTTTTTTAATCAATGGATTCATATTTTAAGTGATTATATAACATACAAAGTCACTATCAATAGGTTTTTTGCTTAAAATCTGAAAAATAGGTAGGATCTTACGATCCACGATCCAATCCTACGATCCACGATCCTACCTACCTCCCACAATCCTACGTAGGATCTCGATTTTGACAACCTTGGGTACCACTAAATTGTGGCTTCAAACAACCAGAAGATTTATAGTACTTCCAATCTATGATATGCACTAGCACTATATCTTCCAAGCATCGTTCAATGATATTTGATCAGCCTCCTCATAATGTGTATGATTAGATTTGTAAATCTAATTCGACATATATCTTATGCATACTATGATATTTGATCATCATAAAGGAAATCCCAAAAAATGATATTAGGGGTACCATGGACTCTACTGCAATTTAATTACAAATTGAAGAAATCATTTATAAATAGGAAACATCCTATTCAAAAAGTGTTGAATCCTAGCTCCTAATAATATTAAACCATAGATGTCCTTAATTAAATATAATCATAATCACACATATCAACTTTCAAAAAAAAAAAAAAAAAAAAAAGATGAAGAGACCAAAACAGCCTAAAAATCCCTAACTATACTTACACAAGCAATACTTCTAAATTACTGCTACTCATGAACAATGTGAACTCCTACAATACTGTGAACGACATTTTTTCTCTTTGAATTTATTTATGTCACATCGACTGCTTAGACTTTCTAACAAATTCAGTTTGAAAACCTACGATTTGAGATGTGAAACCTTTCTTATCTAATCCGGTCACTAAACTTTGCCGTCAAGACTTGTACTGGTATATCACGTGCCATAGCAAAAATGTATAATTTTTTTTGTTTGTAATTTAGAATGTTCAAATACATTTTTTTTTTTTTTCTAAAAAAAAGGAGAATTAATGAAGTTTGGCTTTGGCACATACATATATGGTGTAAGGTTGAATTTAATCAACCATCTTGTTGGCTTTATTCCGTGCCAAATTTGCTTGTATTTCAGCAATTAGTAACCCCGTATTTAGGTGGGATTTTTGTAAGGGTAGTGAGTGAGATAGTGTGAAGAAATGCTTAAGAGTGTGCAAGAAAAACATAGACTCGCGATTGGATCTTGCGGGTGACTCGCGGCTACAAGCCGCCAGAAGCTGCACACGTGCCAGACATGCCAGAGGTTGAAGAGTCATGCTAGCTAGAGCACTACAAGACAGAATAGGACAACTAGCCGTTCAGTTATCTCGCGGCTGGATCTCGCGACTCACTCAAGCCGCGAGCCAGCCCTGCTTTGAAAAACCTGACTCTTCACATTCCATTCTCACCCAAGTATAAATACCTCTTATACCCACGAAAGAACGAGAGCTTCCAGAGAGAATTTTGAGAGAGAAACCCTAAAGAAAAATAAGATCGATTCATCCACAATCTTCACATAAGAGACTCTTCAAATTCCTCTACTTTCTTCCTCTCCATTGTTAAATCCTTGAGAGACTTATTACCAAAACCTTTTCTCACCATATCCATTTCTGTGAGAGGGCTGTTTGGTGCTCTGGGATGCAGTTAGGAAGGAACCAATTTCACATTGGTTGATGCTATGGTCAAGTAGCGGAATCCGAGAAGCTAGAAAAGAAATAGGTTCGGCACAACCTCGTTGGAGCAAAAAGCTTAGAGGGCTTAGGTATACTGGGTAGATTAGGCTTGGAGGGTCTATTACTGTTCATGTATCCTAACTACATTTTCTAGTGGATTATTTACCGCTTGGAGGGTGGCGGAGAGGTTTTACGCCGAGGGCTTCGGTTTCCTCTTCGATAACACATCGTGTGTTGTCCTTGTGTTTGCATCTCTCTTCCCTTAATCTTTGCCTTTTATTTTCTACTGTGGATGTGATTTTAATTGGCTTAGATTGTTTACCAAATCTGTTTATAGCTTGTGTTCATTTTCCGTACACGTATTGTTTGTCATAAAGCTTGAATTGGTAATTTTGTTATTGGGGGTCTAAACGTTCATAGTGTTTTATACACTATTTGAACTTTCATTTGGTATTAGAGCGGGTGCACTTGCTGTGGTTTAATTACCTAAGTGCGATCCTAGACCCTTTAGCTATGGATGAAGCTATGAAAAAGGGTATGCTGAATTGTGGTTTACATGTTTGTGATAATGACTCTATGAGTATGTTTGAAGGGTGTCCTAACAATGAACTCTTAGAGTTATTAAAAACAAAGAAACATGCTAGAATGTTTGTTCACATGCTGAAATATTTTGAAAATGAGAATCGCATCTTACACAATAGTCTATATGAGTCTAATTCGTTGGTTAAGAAGTATAAAAGAAGAAATAGAATATTGTGTGATAAGGTTGATAACTTGAAAAAGAAAATTCAATCTAGCAAAAGCATGGAAAATGAAGATAAGTTTTTGTTTGAAGGTCAAGAGTGCTTGTCCCATGCTTGCCTATTTGTGCACACCTCTTTGAAGGTATTTAATTCATGTCTATGGTATCTTGATAGCGGCTGTTTTTGTCATATGACAGGTGATAAATCACTGTTTAAGTCACTCAAAGAAAAGGTTGGTGACTATGTAACATTTGGCGATGGGAGTCATGCTCAAGTTCTTGGCAAAGGGACTATTGAGATACCTGGATTACCTCTATTGAAGGATGTCTTATACATTAAAGGGTTGAAGGCAAATATTTTAAGCATCACTCAAATATGTGATAAAGATTTCCTTGTTTAATTCTCAAAGAAGGGGTGCATAATCATTGATGAAGAAGGGATTCAAGTCTTGGAAGGAAAGAGGACTACCGAAAATTGCTATGCAGTGGTTCCTACGGCACCAATTTCCTGCAGATTTGCTTGTGTTGACCTATTGGAACTTTGGCATCAAAGATTCGGACATGCAAACTTCAAACAAGTGGCTAAAGTCTCCAAATTTAAAGCTGTTGAGGGACTTCCAAAATTTGGAAAGGTGGAGAAGACTTTTTGTGGTGCATGCCAAATAGGGAAGCAAACAAAGGCAAGTAACCATAAGGTGAATGTGATCGCCACTTCACGATGCTTAGAGCTTCTTCATGTAGATCTAATAGGGCCCACAAGAACAAGTCTAGGAGGAAAAAGGTACATTATGGTTATTGTTGATGATTTCTCAAGATACACTTGGGTTGAATTTCTTAGAGAAAAATCAGAAGCGTGTGAGAAATTGAAAATTCTTTGCAAGAGACTACAAAATGAGAAAGGGGTTCCTATTGTCAAGATAAGGAGTGATCATGGCAAGGAGTTTGAGAATGCAAGATTTGAGTCGTTTTGTGAGAAGAATGGAATCAAAAGGGAATTTTCAGCTTCCAAAACTCCTCAACAAAATGGAGTGGTTAAGAGGAAGAATTTGGTGATTCAAGAAATGACAAGAGTTATGCTACTCAACAAGCAAATTCCTCAAAAGTTGTGGGGAGAAGCCGTGAACACCTCATGTCACATTGGTAATAGAATATTCTTCCGAGCAGGAACAAAGAAGATCGCTAATGAAATTTGGAATGGAAAGAAGCCAAAAGTGAAGTACTTTCGAGTATTCGGAAGCAAGTGTTGCATTCTTAATGATCGTGAGAACCTTGGGAAGTTTGATGCGAAAAGTGATGAAGGCATCTTCCTTGGGTATTCTATCAATAGCCAGGCATATAGAATATTCAACAAGAGAACAAAGATGGTAATGGAGTCCATCAATGTGGAAGTTGATGATGCTATAACAAAGGTAGAGATGGTTGATGATGGAGAAGGGCCAAGCTCCAAAGAACTCACAACTGAGGGTGAAGCCCAAGATATTGAAGTTAGAGAACCTACACTGGAAAAGGAATCCACTCCTGTGAACTCAAAAATGGAAACAAGATCAATGTCTAGAACATCAAGTCCTCTCACTCCTCCGGAAGTTCATCCTCCCATCTCTCGGAATGATGAAGTGTCTACCTCAAAGAAGCCATCATCAAGAGTGATAAAAAACCATCCGGGTAGTAACATCATTGGATCTTTAGATGAAGGTCTTCATCTTAGAAAGGGAAACTATTCTGCACTCATGACCATTGCTCATGTTGAGTCTTCGGAGGACTTGAATTTGCTTGTGCAAGAGCTTGGGAGCATAGTGATGAAGAATCAATCGGAGTTGTTGAAGAATCAGATGCTAAAAAGGATGAAAGCATAGCCAGTCTTCAAGAGAACTACAACTCACTCCTTGAGAAGTCAGGAGAGCATGCAAAGGTGGCCATGACAGCCGTGAAGAAGATAAAGAAGGCAGAAGAGGACTATAAAAGTCTTCTAGTGCGTTATAAGGAGTCCAAGTGTGAGATAGAGACGCTGAATGGTGAGCTAACTGAAATTTACACAAAGGTAAAATTTCTTGAGCTTAAAGTGGTTCAAGCAAATGCCAAGATAGAGAGGGTTTCCACTAAGAAGCTTGATGAAGTCCTTTCTCAACAAAAATCGCTCTCCGATAGAACCGAATTGGGATATACTAGAGAAAGTAGTTCAGTTGCGATTATCTCCAAAGAAGTGAAGTTTATGGAGGCCAAAGAGCCAGTTGTAGTTGCCCGTACTGTGGAGAAGGCAAAGGTTGAAAAGAAGAAGATTATGGCTGACCAAAAGGTGTTGAATAAGCCCCGAAACCAATCTATGGTCAGGTCTGAAGCCAGAGGGAAATCTCTTCCAAGATCACAAAGAGGTTCTAGAACAAACCATGTTTGCCATCACTGTGGACTTCAAGGACACACCCGACCAAAGTGTCATAAACTTAGAACATTGAAGAATGCAACTGATCAAAGGTCAAGAGGACCAAGAAATGACAAGAGAAATTGGGCTGGTGAACCATCAAGAGATCGGAATGGTGATCCTGGAATGATGGACATGATGAAGATGATTGGTGCATTCACCAACTGCTTGGAAAGCTTCACACGAAGGTTTGAAAGCCCTAACTTCCGTACCCAATCCTATAAGGATATCACCCCAAACGCAAGTGACGTGTAGGTAAAAAAGAGTACTCATGCATAAGCATTACAACATGTCCATGCATCAATACTTCCTATACTTTATGACTTTGTTTGGTTGTTTGCTTATTGATTGTGTGGGTTGAAATTTGTTTGTTTATTTTTGTATTCTTTCATTCAAAATGTTTTTTCAATGTTGCTTTTGATCAATCTTTTCCTTCTTATGTGTCAAAAATCTAAAAACCACATAAAAAGTAGAAAATCAAAAAGTTTGATCGACGTTGTTGAGTTTTGTCTCAAAACTTGTTTTGCCTTATACCTTTGTGCTAATGGCTTTGTGCATTTACGAGCATAGCTTGTTCCTATGCACTCTTATCACTGTGGAAGAAATCTTGAAATCTATGTGACTGTTGTAAATAAATCTTCAAACTTGTCATGAATGATTAGTGAATGGTTATGTTGATCTTGAGACATACATAGACTTGTGCCTATATATCTTCCCACTTTTTATTTTTTATTTTTGGCTAAAAAGAGCTCACCAAATGTAAATCTCCAAATGTAAAGAGATATTGAGTTGCAAAAGCCTGTCGCACATACTAGTATTCGACTAGGAAAAAGGAAAAGCAACCAAAAATAAAGTGTATGATTTTTCAAAAAGCCAAAGGCTATCTCATCAAGGTGAAATATCAGACATCATTCTCACAATGAGATGTGTTTGTTTCAAAAGGATCTAAATGATCAAATGACTGAATTGTAGTAGAGCTAAATGAAAAGCTTCGATGTTATGTTATAATGTTTTTGTGGGAGGTCATATATGCATACTTTTATAATTGAGATGGGTCACATGATCTAGTGCTAATTGTATATGCCTTGGTTGAATTGATCATTGAAGCTTCACATTAGACTAAAGACTATCTCATTGTTGATATCCACATACAACACACAAGTTTATGTTCAATGAATGTCATATTCATTTGTGTGATTGTACTTGATAAAATGTGTTTTCACAAGCTCAATCTTTGTTGATTCAAACACAAAAATTTTTGAGTGTTTTAGTTGTTTTTGGAAAGTATTTTGTTTTTACAAAAAATGAAAATTTCAAAAATAGTGTTGCCCTATTTTGGTGACTCAGTCATGAGTCACACAAGTCGCATGCCACAGTTGCAAGCTCGTGGGTCGGTTTTGGCGACTTGTTCACAAGTGGAAGGTCCAGTCGCGAGGGGTACACAGAGATTTTCACGGCTTAGCTTGTGACTCTCTGCGAGTAAGTCTTTCTAGTCACAAAAAATACTTAGAAAAATTTTCAAGAATCTTGTTTTCAAAGTGGTTCGCGACTTACCCTGGCGACTTAACTTAGTCGCGAAAATCGCGTGTTTTACATATTGAGGGTTATTTTCAAAAACTTTTCATTTTTCCCTCCTGCATCATTATCATTGTTCATACCTTCATCTCTTACCCTCTTTTCTCATTGACCCCTTTGTCTATTCGTGTCAAAAAGGGGAAAAGTATAATCTAGAGTAGTATACCTGAGAGTTTTTGTCATTTCTATATGACCCTTGTGCACACTTTTAGGGAGAGAAATTCTATTTCTTGTGCACATTTGTAGGGGAAGAAATTCATTATACTTGTCCTTTTATTACTTGCTATACCTTGAGAGTCTAATGTGTTTGTGCAAGTGTTTCAGGTTACAGGTATAAATGTTCCAAGTTCATAACAGCTCCTATGATTCATGATAGGGGGAGACAAAGTGAAAAGAGCTTTGTGTTATATTAACTATGTTTTTGCTTTGCTCATAGTTCATGATTATGTTTAGCTGTTTAAACTATTTTTAAAGTTTATACCCATGTTGCTTCTGTAAGCTTTTAGGGTTTGTTATCATAATCTGTAGGCTTTATGGTCTGTACTATGCTTTATGTAGCCTTTATGCTTTGTTAAATCAATACTTCTAACTAAATGTCATGTATTTTTTTGTTAAGTACTGTCACTCTTGTGCCCTTGTAGGATTGTTCCTAGATGCATATACTTAGTGTATTATGCATTGGTTGAGTGTTGGGTATACAAGTGACTTGCATTGTTCTTGTTAACTTGTATGTCCAAGTGTTCATTCCAAGTGTGAATGAGCATTGTGGTCACTGCTTTGTAGTGATTAATTGTTTGATCAAGCCGTGGTTTGTTTCTTAACTCCATCTTTGCTTGATCACATCATGCCCGCTTCATATGCATTTCATGCTTTTCTGCATACAATGATCATGGTGTATTGTTGTGTTTTAGGAGATTCATGTTCATATGATTCAAAAGCTTCATAGTTTCTAGAGTTAGGTGTAAATGAGTTATGTTCAACTATTCCCAACTCACATGTTAAGTCTAGAGTCTGTTTTAGGGTTTTGTCATGGAATAGCCAAAGGGGGAGATTGTAAGGTTGAATTCAATCAACCATCTTGTTGGCTTTATTCCGTGCCAAATTTGCTTGTATTTCAGCAATTAGTAACCTTGTATTTAGGTGAAATTTTTGTAAGGGTAGTGAGTGAGATAGTGTGAAGAAATGCTCAAAAGTGTGCAAGAAAAACAGAAACTCACGACTAGATCTCACGAGTGACTCACGGCTGTAAGCTGCCAGAAGCTGCACACGTGCCAGGCATGCTAGAAGTTGAAGAGTCATGCTAGCTGGAGCACTACAGGACAAAATAGGACAACTGGCCGTTCAGTTATCTCACGGCTGGATCTCGCGAATCAGTCAAGTTGCGAGGCCAAGCCACGAGCTAGCCCTGTTTTGAAAAACCTGACTCTTCACATGCCATTTTCACCCAAGTATAAATACCCCTTATACCCATGAAAGAATGAGAGCTTCCAGAGAGAATTTTGGAGAGAAACCTTAAAGAAAAACAAGATTGATTCATCCACAATTTTCACATAATAGACTCTTCAAATTCCTCTACTCTCTTCCTTTCCATTGTTAAATCCTTGAGAGGCTTATTACCAAAACCTTTTCTCACCATATCCATTTTCGTGAGAGGGTTATTTGGTGCTTTGGGAAGCAGTTAGGAAGGAACCAATTTCACATTGATTGATGCTATGGTCAAGTAGCGAAATCTGGGAAGCTAGAAAAGAAATAGGTTCGACGCAACCTTATTGGAGCAAGAAGCTTGTAGGGCTTAGGTACATTGGGTAGATTAGGCTTGGAGGGTCTATTATTGTTCATGTATCCTAACTACATTTTCTAGTGGATTACTTACCGCTTGGAGGGCGGCAGAGAGGTTTACGCCGAGGGCTTCGGTTTCCTCTTCGATAACACATCGTGTGTTGTCCTTGTGTTTGCATCTCTCTTCCCTTAATCTTTGCCTTCTATTTTCTGCTGTGGATGTGATTTTAATTGGCTTAGATTGTTTATCAACTCTATTTATAGCTTGTGTTCATTTTCCGCACATGTATTGTTTGTCATAAAGCTTGAATTGGTAATTTTGTTATTGGTGGTCTAAACGTTCATAGTGTTTTATACACTATTTGAACTTTCATATGCCATAAAACCTGGACATTATATATCTTTATTATTAAGCTATATATATTATAATATACACATAGAAATGTATATATAGGGATAAGGGCCCAAAACTATTTGTTGGGCCTTTAGGCCTTGGCCGAGGACGTTGGTTGGTCCGAGAACTGATAAACAGTAATGAGGGTGTTAAACTTAGAGTCCCATGAGTACGTTGCAAATGGAAAGGTTGGGAGAGGTGGTCCGAGGAGTAGTATCTCCACAATGAAGTGCAGACCAGAGGTATATCCTATTGCTCAGAGTGACCTTTCAAGAAATTCCACTGATAGGGACGTGAATTATGAACTTACAGGAGGGATGGAAGCTCAGAAATATCTGAGAGAAAGCTGCTACCAACGCATTGAATGCTCTGTAGCTAACTCTCTAGCCGCATTAATGAGGAAGTGATCTTTGAATAGTGTTTTTCAGCCTTAGAACTACCCCCAAAGACATCAGGAAGCGGCTGATGGGACAAGTATCAACACCAACCATCTGGCCTGCATGTGGAGGGTAGAGATGAAAGGGGAAGATAATATAAAATAAGAAGGAGGCAATGAGAGTAGGAGAGGGAGAAATCAAGAAAGAAACACTGTAGCAATCAGGAACCAAATTTGTAATCAAACTTATAAGAAATATATAAGAACTGATCTCCTTGGACTAAGCTGAGAACGATTTTCCTTAGATTAAATCAATCTATCTTCTTGTTCTTGTCATTAGAGCTCACTTTATTTGTTGTCCAACTCATTTTAACGTAGTCTTCCAGTCCATTCTCTACAAATTCATTGTTTTGCGCCTAAGTCCATCCATCTTTTAGGCTAGAGACCCAAATCTGGTCCTTACAGTATGTATAGGAAATATAATTAGACAAATAGTATGATAAAATCCAAGATATATATGGCCCTCTTGGTATAGTACCCTCATGTATTAATTGTCAAAAAAATTATGATATGAGGATCATCTATTTGAGTCTGGACTATTAAGATTCATAGGCCGATATTCAATTTTGCACACAATATAATAGATCCTCATAATATAAATATTCAATGGATTTAAAAACCTATCATATGAGAGAAAACAAAGTGAAAGTTATATCAAAATTAGTATTTTATAGTAAAAGTATGACTTTTTTTGGTTTTTATATAATATTTATTTTCCTTCAATGTAACTTAAATAAGGGTACGTTTGTTATGGTGTAATAGCTCCTGTAATGGAATAGTTATTCATGTGTAACAGCAATTCAGTCATTTAGTTATATCTTTATTACATGGATTAGTTATTACATAAGAATAACCATTCTTTAAATTGAAGAATAGCTATTTCTCTTTAAGATGGATGTAATAGTTATTCCTTAATATATGTAATATGTTTTAAAATTAATATATTTCCAAAAATGTAAATTTTCCTTGTACATCATTTTTTACAAGCTTTCCATATGTAACAACCAAACTAATGGATAGTAATAGTTATTCTATTACGTTATTTTCTACTCCCAGTAATAAAGATTACTATTCCTAATATAATCTTCATTCAGTGTACCAAACGTATTCTAAGCATTTTGATGTATTAATTAGCAAATGAGAAGATATCTACTAGAAAAGAGAGGTGAGATTTGTACAGAAAAATTATATATAGATGACATATTTATCCACGAAATTAATAAAATAAATTCAATTTACTTTTTTTTTTTTTTTTAAAAGAATGGAACTAGCTTCTTTAATTTATAGATTGTAACCATAAGTTGTTAAAATTTGGATCATAATAATTTGCATATGATATAGCTTGAACTCAATTCTATATATATTTTAATTTTTTTTTTTAACAATTTAGGCATGTGTTTATAGGGTCCTCTCTTTTGTCAATTATTTTCATTCATCGCAATTTAAGGTTGATACATTTATTTAATGAGTGTTTTTTTTTTTTTTTTTTTGGGGATAAATTCAATAGTTTATAACAAGTAAGGGTGAATTTGAACTTTTAATGTCTCTATTAAAAATACCAAGATGCAGTGGTGGCGGAGCCAAGAATTTTTGTTTGAGGGGGCCAAATTGCGGTACTCAAATATTGGACAAGAGTCAAGATAAATCAACACACACATGCTTAATTTATACCCATCTATTAAAATTATTTATATACGTGTATTTATAATTTATGTATGTAGAAAATTACAACCAACCAAATAGAAAAATGTTTCAATACATTATGGTCATTGTACATATTGTAGTGCTTTATGCTAATTGATGATTCAATGCCTTTCGTTGATGTATGTTTGTCATAAAAAAATGCCTTTCGTTGGTCATTCCAATATATATATATATATATATATACATATTTTTTTTTTCTTTAGTAACAATTGCTATTAACATAACGAAATTTAATGAAAATTTGATATTTGCAGTTTTGCACTAAAAACAACGAAAAATACACATTGTGATGATAATACGACCAAAATGGACCGAGTACGACCAAAATGGACCGTATAAGACCGAATAGAACAAAATGGACTGATTAGGACCAAAGTGGACCAAATATAACCAAAATGGACAGAATAGGACGGAATAGGAGAAAAATAGACCGAATAAGACCGAGTGGACTGAGTAGGATCAAATGGACCAAGTATGACCAAAATGGATAGATTAGGACCAAAGTGGACTGTATAGGATCAAAATCGACCGAATGGACAGAGTATGACCAAATGGACTATATAGGATCAAAATGGACTGAGGATGACCAAATAGACTTAATGGACCGAAAAAGACCGAGGTGGACCGAATGGACCAAATAGATCAAAATAGATTGAATAGGACCGAATGGACCGAATATGACCGAATGGAATGAATAGGACCAAATAGGACAGAACAGAACTGAATGGACCGTATAGGACTAAAATGGACCGAAGTGGATTGAATAGGATTGAATAAGACCAAAGTAGACATAATGGACCAAATAAGACTGAAATGGACCAAATTGGAGCAAAGTGGACTGAAGAGAACAAAAGTGTATTGAATAGGACCGAATAAGACCAAAGTGGACAGTATGGACTGAATAGGACTGAACTGGATTGAATAAGACCGAATAAGGCCAAATTGGACAGAATGGACCGATTAGGATGAAATTGGACCGAGTAAGACCAAAGTGAACAGAATGGACTGAATAGAGCAGAAATGGACAAAATAGATCGAAATGGACCGAATAAGACCAAGGTGGACAAAATGGATTGAATATGACCGAATAGAACTGATGTAGACCGAATATTACCAAAGTGGACCGATATGACCAAATATGACCAAAGTGGGCTACATGGACCAAGGTGAACCAAATAGGACCCAAAATTTTTTTATTTTTAAATTTATAAATATTAATCTTTTAGACACCTAAATTACTTTTTACAAGTATTTCCTAAGAAATTTAAAAATTATTATCAAAGGGTTTGAATTTTATTGCATTTTTTTTTATACCTATGCTACTCCTTTTATATGTGTGTGTCTCCAGTGCAATATAATAAAATGTAAAAAGTTAATCCATATCTTACTTATCTAATATTTTGAAACTAAACGTTTGAAAAAAAAGAACCATTTAACTTTGTCAATAGTCTTCTATGCGTGCATTTGGATTGGACGTTTTGCTCAATCCGCACATCTTGCGTTTTTTAAGTGGGTTTTATAGGTACTGTTCATGCACCACCAAACTCAGCAAAACACAAGTATCCACGTAAATTTAGGTCCCATAGCACTATTTACACCTTTAAAAATTATTTTGCTACAGTGTTTTCAAAAATAAGTTTTCAGTTTTCAGCAAATAAATGATATCTAAACACACCCTATGTAAAATTATTTGTTAATTAAAAAAAAGGGTTTCTATCAACATAATTTTGTGAATTTCACAACTTTCATTTGACGAAATATTTTGTCAACACACTTCTGAAATACTTGAATATGCAAAGATGCCCTTAGAAATGAGAGAGAGAGAAAAAAAAAAGCTAGTAATAATCAATAATTGCATCAACCAATGACAACTTTAATAAATTTTATTGGAAATATTCACCAATAAATCATAAAGAAGTACTGTAGGGTCACGGTTTGAAGCCCAAGCCCAAAATGTATGGAGTCTTGGTCCAATGAACCCAATATAATGAATTTGTAGAGAATGTGTCAAAGAACTAGGTCTTAATAAGCTAGACAACGGCTAGTACTGAATTGCATGAAGATCAAACATAAATAAAGGATGCTGATACCAATAAACTTTTAGTCCGAGGAGGCTAAAACTGCCTACAATGATTCACCCCTGGATATCAGAATGATTTTAGATTGCTATACTATTTCTTTTCTCTCTCTTTTCCGATCCCTTTCTCATGGGAGGTCTCCCACATTATATAGCTCCTTTCTGATCATCTTGATCCTACACTTGTTGATCTTCTGAGTCCTTACTTGAGTGCTCGTCCCATCAGACACCCCTTTCAGCCTTCTGTGAGTTGTGGTAGCCAAGGCAGTACTATTCAGAGGTCCTCTCCACATAAATGCGGTTAGAAAAGTAGCTGCAATGCATTTAATGCGGTGGTAGCAGCTTTTCCTTAGATATTTTGAGTTTTTTTCCCTCTCACATGTTCATGGGGCATATTTTTGTTGTTAGAGTACACACTTGGACTACATTCGTCGTATCCGAGGAGAGATTCCTCCTCGGATCACCTTCCCTTGATCTCCTGCTTATGAGACTTTTACTGGGAATCCTTTAATAACTATTTGCTCCCCCTCGGACTAGTCAATGTCCTCGGACAAGGCCTAAGGCCCAATACACTATTTTGGGCCCTAGTCCCTACAATTACCATTAGGAGATTTTGGGTGATATTCATCACAACCTAAACAAATTATATATTTTTAATCATTTTCTAAAACAATTCTATGTTATACATTAAAAACCATTTGTTATATGTCTATATCAAAAAAAAAAAAAATCATTATATTACATTGCTTAGCACCATTTTCAATATTTTTGTTTCTAAACTAAGAAAGTATACCAATATTTAGAAAAATATATGGTGTAATCAAACAAATGAGGATTACTTAATTGCAATTTTAACATTAATTTATAATCACATGCAAAACATGAAAATAAACAGTAAAAAGAATCAAAATGATTTCTAATGATGAAAAATATAAAAACCAATAGTTTTTTTTAATATAAAATCATATGAGGATTTTATTTTAATTCATTAATATGTAGCAATTTCGAGCATAAAATTTAACTTGAAAATGGATAGCAATATTGTGAGGTGAAAGCCATCAACAATAACATAACAAATAAAATTTCCTTCTGCATAATATCTAAAATTGAACATTGGGAAATTGCATATTAATTCAATATCTTACTCTATCAAAAGTCACAACAGTAATAATTAGACCATTTCTTTACATATAGTTTTTTAAAAAGTACCAATCCTTTAAAAGGGGAAGGAACACCTTATATTAAAAAAAAAAACACAATAACCCTATCTCCGAATGAAAAAAAAAAATGAAAAAAAAGAAAAAGAAAAAAAAAAGTAGAGTTTTGGGGGGGGGGGGGTGTTGTTAAATACTTTAAAAAAATTCTATGAACATATACATTAGATACACTTTGAGCTATGTATGATATTAGAATGAGATTAAATTCTATAAGGATGGGGTGTAAAATCCATGTTTTACACCATCTAATAAGTGATTGACATGTTAGCATTTTACTTAAAATTCAATACATCCTACCACACCTAATAACATCTTAATAAATTTCCAATTTGTTTGGATTTATATATGGGTATTAGAATTGATTGAGTGTGATTGTGTTTATTCTTAAATATGTGATAAGATGATGTGGCATGTTAGGATTGAAGGGGTAAAACATGGGTTTTACACCACGTCCTTATAGAATTTAATCTTTATTAGAATAACATGAAAAGAAAAAAACTCATTTACATAAATAAAATTTTAAAATAATTTTTTTTTAAATCTAGGGGCCATAATTAGCTTAATTATATATATGCCAATGAGTATAATAATGTGGAGTCAAAAGATATATTCTATTTATTTATATGCCGTTGGAAAAGTCCCCAAGTTTATTTATTTATTTATTATTTGTATTTTTTATCTTGTTAAGAGGGAAAAATGTTTCACCGTTCACCAAACTCTCCATCCTTAATATTTGATTTCAGATTTTTTTTCTTTTTAGAAGATTTTTTTTTTCTTTTAGAAAAATTTGAGAAGAATTCGAATGCTTGGAAGTGGGGGAAAAAAAGTAAGAAGAAAGAATAGGTTTAGTAAACATTTTATTGATGTTCAAACTTAAAGCAGCAATGGCTTTTTTTTTTTTTTTAACCAAGAAGATATAAGAATTGTCACCCCCACAATATCATGATATCAATAGTACTATATCAAAAGCAAGTACACATTATTTATTCATCAAGATTATCTATTTCAAAAGGAATTTGGACCATTATTATTAAACTATATATATTATAATATATACATAGAAATGTATATATAGGAAATATAGTTAGACAAATAGTATGATAAAATCCAGGATATATATGGCCTGCTTGGTATAGTACCTTTATGTATTAATTGTCAAAAAAATGATAATGTGAGGATCATCTATCTGGAGTCTGAGCTATTAAGATTGATAGGCCGATATTCAATTTTTTCACACAATAATAGGTCATCATAATATAAATATTCTATGGATTTAAAAACCTATCATATGAGAGAAAACAAAGTGAAAGTTATATCATAATTTTTTCATAATTAGAGTATGAATTTTTCTGGTTTTTATATAATATTTATTTTCCTTCAATGTAACTTAATAAAAAGCATTTCGATATACTGAAAATAATATATAATGAAAAAAAAAAATCATATTGACATCAGAATAGTGAATACCATTTCAGGATATAAACATACAAGTTTCTGTTGGTGGTCTCTTCACTTCCATTACTACTGCATCAAAAATAATAATCATATATATACGACCGCTTTAATTTCATGTCTTGATTTAAAAGAAAGGAAGAGTTCAACAATGTACATTTGCAATATCTTCTGCATATTCTCTTCACGATGGAACGAAAAGTCTTTTGAGTCTTCTGAGTGTGTGACTATGTGAGAGAGACAACATTTAAGATTTAGCTTTAATCCGTGGTAGGGTTTGTTGCCTTGTTGGTGAGAATTTTATTTTATTTTATTTTTTCATGTTATTTTAATACTTTCTATTTTATTCTAATAACCTATTTGTTTCACTTTATTAGGTCATGTCTACAGTATTTTAAAATATCACATATTTTACCACTGCGCATCCTTGGCATCATGATCACTCCACAAGTATAAGTGCTTATGGGGTATGAAGGGCAAGGGCCAAAATTTAATTTTTCAGGAGGAAACTTCACACACATATATACTTAGACTAGGTTATAATAGAATTTTTATCTTGTATATATATATATATATATATCGTATATTTTAAATCATAGTTACATTTTTCATGCAATTAATAAAAATAAATTCAACTTCTTTTATTTTTTAGAAGAATTGAACTAGCTTCTTTAATTTATAGATTGTAATCATAAGTTGTTAAAATTTGGATCATAATAATTTGCATATGATATAGCTTGAACTAAATTTTATATATATTTTTCTTCTCAAAAAAAAAAAAAATATATATATATATATATATATATATATATATATATACTTTAATATTTTTGACGAGTTAGGCATGTGTTTATAGGGTCTTCTTTTTTGTCAATTACTTTCATTCAACTCAATTTAAAGTTGATGCATTTATTTATTTATTTATTTATTTGATAAACTTAATAATTTACAACAAGTAATGGAGGATTTGAATTTTAGATGTTTCAGTTGAAAACACATCAAAGTAAAAATTGATATTAACATAACGAAGTTTAATGAAAATTTTATATTTGCACTAAAAACTATGAAAAATATACATTGTGATGATAATACGCAGAACACTTATATTTTTGGCAAGGAAATCCTACGTCCTTGTTTATGAGAAAAGTGTGTATGACACAGTCGCTCCAAGCAATCTATTTATTTGGGACTACATTTCGTTTTACTTATTGCCCAACTTTTTTTTGTTCATTTGGTTTTGTACAACTCTTTAAAAATTTATTGTATTTTTATACTGTTTCTATATTAAACAGAATAAATCCTACATTTTCTTTCAATATAATAAATCCTGTATTAACCGTGCACAAAATTAAGCTCATCCTTAAAAAAAGATGGGTGAGATCCATGTCAGTTTTTGCTAGATAAGCATCTATATTGATGAGAAGGAAAACATCTAAGTTGGCCCAGTCCATCTCCAAGAATAAAGATAAAGATCCAAGCAAAAATAATGGCAATACAGGCAAACAACATGCTGTTTGGTTTACATCTTTGTCTTTAATCTTCGTTTTTTGTACTACCTTAACAAATTTCCAAAAAGGTTTACTAATGAGTAATGCATTTGAAAGTGAGACTTGCAAGTGGGAATGGCAATTTTTCTCCATCCCGCTTAACCCGCCCCTCCCCGCTTTGCCCCGTGCGGGTTAAGCGGGGCGGGGATGGGGCAAAATTTTAAACCCGCACCACGAGGCAGGGCATGGATGGGTTTTGAAATGTCATATTTTGAAATGTCCAAACTTGTCAATCTATCATGGAAACAATAGGAAACAGAATTAATTCCAGCAAGCTAAGGTCACAATTATATTAGTATATATCCAAAAAAATTGTAAAACGTATATGAATTTCAGTCATTTAGTAGATAGAATAACTGGACATTAAAACCTCGCCCTAGGTAATCATAATATGTGCATACGATCTTGTGTAGGACATGAAAACATAACAATGAGACATGACATCTGCATCTATACTTTCTTCTGAAACCATTTGCCTATATGGAGCTAGTAAATGAGGTTTGAAAGAACTGATTTGAAGAACATATAGAATTTTGATTCCTTTTCTTCAATATTGGCAGTGTATATTAGATTTATTTTTATTTTTTAAATGTTTCCCATTTTTAGAACCACTTCAAACCCAATCACCAATTGAAGAAAGTGCTTGCTATTTCCCCCTCTCATTTTTCTACATTTTAGTCTTGTACCAGAAGCAAGCAATGCAAAATGAATCAAACAAACACGTGTAAGAAGTATAAGAAACACATCTTAACTTGTCACTAGACTCAAACTTGAGCACTATTTTGAAAGTTCCATTGAATTAAATAAAAAAGAGGAAAATCAATGAACGGAAAAAACAATGATGGATCTTAAAAAGCATTCAAAACAAAAGAAAACAAAAATGGATCAGATAGACATATAATATTGAACTGTTGTTTAATTGTACAGTAACTAGTTATGTATGTTTTAGCATATCAAAAAGAAAAAGGAAATACCAGTTCACCAGCAAATATGGTTGTAAATCCATTAGCTATTTGACCTGAAAGCATAATTGTAGCAGCATCACTATGAAATGATACAACAATGTCCAAAAAAAAAATATTATAGGAGCTGAATGATTCATTTATACTAGTTAAACAGAACTTAATGCAGCAACACAAAAAAACTTTGTTCAAGAACAATTTTAATGAAAGCGTAAGGAAATCAAAGTTCCTGTTAGTGTTATTAGTGTGTGCTTGATATAAATTGTTTGTTGACTTCGCCATATCCCAAAACTTAAATCACATCATGCCAACAAAAATTCAATATCAAACAAAAAACATGGGTTACCCAGAAAACAAAGTTCTTGGTAGTGTTGTTAGTGTGTGCTTGATATAAATTAGTTGCTTTTTGTTACGATCATCCAAAACTCTTAAATGCCCTAAATATTTCCAAACAAAGTTATTGCTAAGTCAAGTTGAAGGTAACATGGGTTACTAGAATCAAAAAACATGCCAACATACAAGGATAGCAGACTTAAGGGGTAATGAAAGTATACATGCTTGCAGACCCAAGGAGTCACTAACCACCCCTACCCTTTAAGGATAGTGTAAGGTTGAATTTATTCAACCATCTAATTGGCTTTATTCCGTGCCAAATTTGCTTGTAATTCAGCATTTAGTAACCCTGTATTTAGGTGGGTTTGATGTAAGGGTAGTGAGTGAGATAGAGTGAAGATTGCTCAAGAGTGTGCAAGAAAAACAGAGACTCGCGGCTGGGACTCGCGGGTGACTCGCGGCTGCAAGCCGCCAGACGCAGCACACGTGCCAAGCATGCTGGAAGATGAACAGTCATGCAAGCTGGAGCACTACAGGACAAAACAGGACAACTGACCATACGGTTATCTCGCGACTGGATCTCGCAACTTAGTCAAGCCGCGAGGTCAAGCCGCGAGCCACTCCTGTTTTGTAAAACCTGACGTTTCACATTCCTCTCCCACTCCAGTATAAATACCCCTTTTACCCACGATTGAAAGAGAGCTTCCAGAGAGAATTTTGAGAGAGAAACCCTAAAGAAAAACCAGATTGATTCACCCACAATCTATACATTAGAGTCTCTTCAAATTCCTCAACTCTCTTCCTCTCCATTGTCAAATCTTTGAGAGGCATTATACCAAACCTGGTTCTCACCATCATCATCACTGTGAGACAGCTGTTTGGATTTCTGGGAAGCAGTTAGGAAGGAACCAATCTTCATTGGTTGATGCTACGGTCTAGTAGCGGAATCCGAGAAGCTAGAAAAGAAAAAGGTTCGGCGCAACCTCGTTGGAGCAAGAAGCTTGGAGGGCTTAGATGCATTGGGTAGATTAAGCTTGGAGGGTCTATTGCTGTCCATGTATCCCAACTGTATTTTCTAGTGGATTGTTTACTGCTTGGAGGGCGGCGGAGAGGTTTTACGCCGAGGGTTTCGGTTTCCTCTTCGATAACACATCGCGTGTTGTCTTTGTGTTTGCATCTTCCTTCCTCTCTAGCTTTGCCTTTTTATTATCTGCTGTGGATTGTCTTTTGTTTTGGCTTAGATAGTTTTTAGCCAATTTCATATTATAGCATATGTTAAGTTTCCGCACACTAGTTGTTTGACATATTGCTTGAATTGGTTAAGTTGTTATTTGGGGGTCTAAACGTACAAAGGTGTTTATACACGTTTTTGAACTTTCAATTGGTATCAGAGCGGGTACACTGTTATTGGTTTCATTACCATTGTGTGATCCTTGACTCCCTTTTGAGATGAATCGGTCTCAGTCCCTAAATGCACCTCCATATTTTGATGGTAGTAATTATGCTTTTTGGAAGGTTCGCATAAGAGCTTTTCTGTGTTATATTGATGAATCTGTTTGGGATGCTGTTGAGATTGGTTGGACCAGACCTGAGGCAGCCAAATCCACTTGGGATAAGGCAGCACTTGCTGCATCTAATGCTAACAGTAAAGCACTAAATGTTATTTTCTGTGGTGTGTCTCCAGATGAATTTCACAGGATTTCTCACATTACCGTTGCCAAAGAAGCATGGGAGATTTTGGAAACCACCTATGAAGGCACGAAGAAAGTGAAAGACACCAAGTTGCAAATACTGACCACTCGGTTTGAGGAGCTCAAAATGAGTGAGGATGAGTCTTTTGACTCTTTCTATGGGAAGCTAAATGAGGTGGTTGTCAGTAAGTTCAACTTGGGGGAGAAAACGGAGGATTCAAAAATTGTAAGGAAGATCCTTCGATCATTGCCGGAAAGTTTTCGTGCTAAAGTGACAGCGATTGAAGAGAGCAAGGATCTTGATGACATCAAAGTACAGGAGCTGGTTGGTTCTCTGCAGACTTATGAGATGTCGCTGCCCAATCAACGGAAGAGTAAATCTCTTGCTCTAAAGACCATTAATGAGAAGGTGGAAGATCAAGACTCATCGGGAGAAGATGTGGTTGACAAAGATGTTGCATACCTTGTCAAAAATTTCAGAAAGTTCTTGAAATTCAAAAATAATGGCAAATTTGATGATAAAAGAAAATTCCAAAGTTCTAGAAGGGAGAAAAGGGAATTCAAAAAGAAAGATGGAAAAGAATCCCAACCTACACAAGGTGTCACTTGTTTCGAATGTAACGGGCATGGACACTTTAAGAAGGAATGTCCGAATTATTTGAAATCGAAAGGTAAAGTGTATGCCACGACTTTGAGTGACTCGGATTCGTCTAACTCAGAATCTGAAGAGAGCTGTGATGGAGAGGGGAACTATTCGGCTTTTATGACTATTGCTCATGTTGAGTCTTCAGGTGAGTTGAATCTGCTTGTACGAGACCTTGGAGAACATAGTGATGATGAATCACTAGGAATTGTTGAAGAATCAGATGCTGAAGAAGATGAAAGCACAGCAAATCTTCAAGAGAATTATAACTCATTCTTGGAGAAGTCGGGAGAGTACACAAGGGTGGCCAAGGCTGCTGTGAGAAAAATGAAGAAAGCTGAGGAGGACTACAAAAGTCTCCTAAACCGATATAGGGAGGCCAAATGTGAGATAGAAACACTGAATGGTAAGTTGTCCGAAGCTTACACAAAAGTGAGATATCTTGAGAATGAGATTATGCAAGCAAATGCTAAAATAGAGAGGGTCACTACCAAGAAGCTAGATGATGTTATCTCATCTCAAAAGAGCTTTTCAAACAAATCCGGATTGGGATATACCGGAGGAAGTAGTTCATCTGGAAATGTCACTAAAGAAGTGAAGTTTGTAAAGGCCAAAGATCCAGTTGTAGCTGACCTTACTGGTGAAAAGCTCGAGGTGGAGGAGAAGAAGAATGTGGTGAACCAACGGATGTTGAATCCCCGTAATCAATCTGTGGGCAGGTTTGAATCTCGTGCCAAGTCACGTCCACGACCACAAAGAGGTCCTAGAGCAACTTATGTGTGTCATTATTGTGGACTTCAAGGGCATACTCGACCAAATTGTCAAAAGCTGAGAGCAAAGAATAGTGCAACTCCTCAAAGGTCAGGAGGACCTAGAAATGATAGAAGAATTTAGGCAGGTGATCAATCTAGAGATCAGAATGGTGATCCCAGAATGATGAACGTGATGAAGATGATTGGTGCATTCACCAACTGCTTGGAAAGCTTCTCACGAAGGTTTGAAAGCCCTAGCTCCCGTACCCAATCCTATAAGGAAATCACCCCAAACGTAAGTGACGTGTGGGTGAAAAATGGTACTCATGTATAAGCATTACAACATGTCCATGCATTAATACTTCCTATGCTTTGTGACAATGTTTGTTTGTTTTGCTTGTTGTTTTTGCTGTTGGTTGTTTGTCTGTCTACTTGTGCATATTTTTAATTTTGTCTTATCAATCTTTTTGTTTCTTGTGTCAAAAATCCAAAAATCACATAAAAATTAGAAAATCAAAAAGCTTGATTGACTTTGTTGAGTTTTTGTCTCAAAACTTGTTTTGCCTTGTACCTTTGTGCTAATGGCTTTGTGCATTTTCGAGCATTGCTTGTTTTCATGCACTCATATCACTGTGGGAAAGATCTTGAAATCTATGTGATTGTTGTAAATAGATCTTCAAACTTGACATGAATGATTAGTGAATGGTTATGTTGATCTTGAGACATGCATAGACTTGTGTGTATATATCTTCCCACTATTTATTTTTTTTTTTGCTAAAAAGAGCTCACCAATTGTAAATCTCCAAATGAAAAGAGATATTGAGCTGCAAAAGCCTGTCGCACATTCTAGTATTCGACTAGGAAAAAGGGTAAGCGACTTTATATTAAAGAAAATGTTCATTCAAAAACCCAAAGGCTTGTTCATTAAAGTGAAATGTCAAATATCACTCTCACAATGAGAAGTGATTGCTTCAATCGATCAAAAAAGATCAAATGTTATGATTAAAAGTGGAGTCAAATGTAAAGTTCCAAATTATGTTATCAAGTTTTGTGGGAGGTCATATATACATACTTCTATAATTGAAATGGGTCACATGATCTAGTGCTAATTGTGTATGTCTTGGTTGAATTGATCATTGAAGCTTCACATTAGACTAAGGACTATCTCATTGTTGATATCCACACACAACACACAAGTTTATGTTCAATAAATGCCATATTCATTTATGTGATTGTACTTGATGAAATGTGTTTTCACATGCTCAATCTTTGTTAAATCAAGCACAAAAAGATTTTTAAGTGTTTTAGGTGTTTTTGGAAAGTATTTTGTTTGAAAAATCTGAAAATTTCAAAAATCCAGTTTTGCCCTGTTTTGGCAGCTCAGTCGCGGGTATGTCAAGTCGCGAGTCTCAGTCGCATCTTCGCGGGTCTTTTTTGGCGACTTGATCGCGAGTGGAAGGTCCAGTCGCAAGGGTTACTTAGAGATTTTCGCGGCTCAGCTCGCGACTCACTCACGGGTAGACCTTCCAGTCGCGAAAAACACTTAGAAAAATTTTTCAAATTTTTGTCCTTGAGTGTTTTGGCGGCTTGAACTGGCGACTGTGTGGCGACTTAATCAAGTCGCGAAAAACGCGTGTTTGACAGAAATAGGAGCAGTTTTTAAATCTTTTTCAGTCTTCCCTCGAACATTTATGACTATTCATCTTCTCTCTAAACTATCTCCCTCCCAAACACTCCATGTATCCATTTTCAAATCTCATTGGTGCTTCATTTCCTGTCCAAATCATCAAGAAAAGGTATGGGTTTTGATTTCTCAATCTCATTTTACCTATTTCATGGATATTTCTTTTACCGTTTGGATTGATATTGTGTTCGAAACTTTTCTCCATTTATGTGATGGGTATGGCCTATTATTTTTGCTATTGTTCTCATCTATTTTCATGTTGAGTGGTCACAATGTGTTTTTTTTCATTCTTCTGATATTTGCCTGTTGTTGAGTCTGAAAATCTTTTCTTATATGGGTTTGGTGTTTATTTGACTTACTCATTTCACTTGCTTGAGTATTGATGTTGGATTTCAGTATTGGTTACTGAGTTTTTATGATAACATAATGTGTGTCTCTCAACCATGTGCTCTAGTTTGGATGATTTGTTACTTCATGTTGAAATATTTTCCCATGTTCATATCTCTTCTGGAGTGTTTTATGATATCTGCTCTAAATGTTCGAATGCTGTATCTGTTTGCATATCATGGTCATGATAACCTGTCTCATTGACAGTTTTGTTAGTTGTTTTGTCTATATATGACTTTGTGCAATATCACCATTTTGCTGCACCTGTCTTTTTGTGCTTATTTGTATTGTTGGAAGTTTGGTTGGTTCTGCACTATCTTCAGTTTGTATTTATGTATTGAAATTTTTTTTGCACTGAATCTTGTTGACATTTATCTTGTGTGGTACTGTTGTTTGGTTCTTTGCTGTGGGCCTGTTCTCTTGTAGATGTCTCGTCGATCTTCTAGGGGTAAAGACATTGTTGCTGACGAACCAGCAACACCAGTTGCTAAAAGGACTCGACTATCATCACAGGCATCTCAAGACCCCAATGAGGATAGGTTCAGACTTCCGCTTAACTCACATGCCTACTCAAACATTTTTGACAAGTCAACTACTATAGTGGAACGGGTGGTAGAGTTTAACACCTTAGGGACCACTTTTATACCTCGAATCTTTGAGAAACGAGATTGGGCAAACGTGTTCGGGAACTTTGATGATCCAATGGATGAGCTGGTCAAAGAATGCTTCTCCAATGCAACTGATCTTGGAGTTCAACTCATTTTCTAGGTTAGAGGAACAGAGTTTAGCGTTTCCCCAGACTCCATTGCAGATCTTCTCGGCATCACCAGACCTCAGAATGTGAATCTAACTCCTTACGATGAACGAACTCCAGAAGTTGGAGAAATTCTACAAATCCTAGGATCCGATCATGAAGTATCCAGTGCAAGAACATCCATCAGCACCGCAAAGTTTGCACCAGAGCTGACCACACTAAAGTTGATCATGTTCACCAATCTCTACCCATTGTCCAACACTACATTCATCAATCTTGGGAGAGCTCTATTCCTTTGTGACCTTATTACAGGAGCCCCAATTGATATATGTGCTCACATCTACTACACCTTGAGGAAGACCGCGTGTTGAACTACAACTCGAGGAATTATTCCATTTTGCGTCTCATCATGAAGCTCATTCTTCGTGAAGGCATTATTCCTCCTGCAGATGGAAAAATGTTGACTCGTCAACGTTCTATTTTCTTGTTCACTCTTCAAGCTAGCAGAAGTCACTCCTCTAAATCACCAAGGAGTGCTCACATCTCTCCGGTTACTCCATCTGCCCCTGAATCAGAGACACCTGCACATACCACATCTACTTCACGTGCTGTTCCTCAAGCTTCACCGGCTAGTATTCCGCAAGCACAGACTGCTCCTCATACTGATAGGGTCGGCAGTGTACTTGAGCATATTCAGAAATGCATTGATGAGCTTGTGGCACTTCTCTACTCCACAAACAACCATGTCCAAATGCGTCTCAAGACTATGGAAAATCAGCTAGATTCTATTCAACAAAAGCTCGACGAGAGCCTTTAGCTATTCGTGCCAAAAAGGGGGAGAGCATTCAGTAAGGGGGAGAAAGTTTCAAAGGGAAGTGTGCATAGTGATAGGGGGAGTACACACATACTTTTGTCGTACTTTTGTTTTTTTAGTCTTATCCTCTAAAATTATAGGTTTAGGTTTATGTTTGTTGAACTATTTAATGTTTATATGGGTTTGATACACTGTGTTTTTGGTGTATAGTTGTTTCTAACTCTTAACCTATACTCTTGGTTTAAACTTTAATATATTTTGATGAAGTTATTCAGGATGTTTTGGTTTGTACCCATGTGCTTTTGTAAGCTTTTAGGGTTAATGTTTTATGCATAGTTTGTAGGCTTTATGGTTTGTACCTTGCTTATTGCAGCCTTTATGCTATGTTGAAATCAGTACTTTAATCTAAATGTCTTGCATTTTGGTTTATGTACTGTCACTCTTGTGCCCTTGTAGGATTGTTCCTAGATGCATATACCTTGTGTATTATGCATTGGTTGAGTGTTGAACATACAAGTGTCTTGCCTTGTGCTTGTTAACTTGTATGTCTTTGTGTTCATTCCAAGTGTGAATGAGCACTGTGATCACTACCTTGTGGTGTTCACTTGGTTGATCAAGCCATGGTTTGTTTCTTAACTCCATCTTTGCTTGATCACATATTGCCTGTTTCATATGCATTTTATAATTTTCTGCTTTACAATGATCATGGTGTATTGTTGTGTTTCAGGAGTATTATGTTCATATGATTCAAGTGCTTCACAGCTTCTAGAGTTAGGTGTGAGTGAGTTTTGTTCAACTGTTCCCAACTCACATGTTAAGTCTAGAGTCTGTTTTAGGATTTTGTCATGGAATAGCCAAAGGGGGAGATTGTAAGGTTGAATTTATTCAACCATCTAGTTGGCTTTATTCCGTGCCAAATTTGCTTGTAATTCAGCATTTAGTAACCCTGTATTTAGGTGGATTTGATGTAAGGGTAGTGAGTGAGATAGAGTGAAGATTGCTCAAGAGTGTGCAAGAAAAACAGAGACTCGCAGCTGGGACTCGCGGGTGACTCGCGGCTGCAAGCCGCCAAACGCAGCACACGTACCAAGCATGCTGGAAGATGAACAGTCATGCAAGCTAGAGCACTACAGGACAAAACAGGACAACTGGCCATACGGTTATCTCGCGACTTAGTCAAGCCGCGAGGTCAAACCACGAGCCACCCCTGTTTTGTAAAACCTGACGTTTCACATTCCTCTCCCACTCCAGTATAAATACCCCTTTTACTCACAATTGAAAGAGAGCTTCCAGAGAGAATTTTGAGAGAGAAACCCTAAAGAAAAACCAGATTGATTCACCCACAATCTATATATTAGAGTCTCTTCAAATTCCTCAACTCTCTTCCTCTCCATTGTCAAATCCTTGAGAGGCATTATACCAAACCTGGTTCTCACCATCATCATCACTGTGAGACAGTTGTTTGGATTTCTGGGAAGCAGTTAGGAAGGAACCAATCTTCATTGGTTGATGCTACGGTCTAGTAGCGGAATCCGGGAAGCTAGAAAAGAAAAAGATTCGGCGCAACCTCGTTGGAGCAAGAAGCTTGGAGGGTTTAGGTGCACTGGGTAGATTAGGCTTGGAGGGTCTATTGCTGTCCATGTATCCCAACTGTATTTTCTAGTGGATTGTTTACCGCTTGGAGGGCGGCGGAGAGGTTTTACGCCGAGGGCTTCGGTTTCCTCTTCGATAACACATCGCGTGTTGTCTTTGTGTTTGCATCTTCCTTCCTCTCTATCTTTGCCTTTTTATTATCTGCTGTGGAATGTATTTTGTTATGGCTTAGATAGTTTTTAACCTATTCCATATTATAGCATATGTTAAGTTTCCGCACACTAGTTGTTTGACATATTGCTTGAATTGGTTAAGTTGAAATTTGGGGGTCTAAACGTTCAAGGGTGTTTATACACGTCTTTGAACTTTCAGATAGCAGTGCTAGAGCGAGGGCTACATTGGAATTGGTGAAGCACCCTTCATATCGTTGCAGTTTAACTTTTTCTTTTTCTTTTTTTTGGGGGAGGGGGTGGGAATTAACATTTTGGCCTTTCTTTTTGGGGAATGGTCTTCCTAACATACAAGATGCTAAGCATGATGCAGAAATAGCATGAATCTAGACCATTCAAGTATGTGAATGCCACATAGTCTTGCATTAAGTACTAGCATTGCTGGAGATAAGGGAAGACTGACACTTTGGATAGCCTTTCAATGACGCCTTGATATACACATTGGATACAACTTCAATTCAAAATCTTAGGCCATTTTGTTTGGGGATTAAATATTATATCAATCTCTCAAACTCAACACTTACATGTGAACGCCAACAAGTCCTCCCCTTCATGGCTCATGTTCAAGCCTCTATATCTTTCAGGACACTCTTGCCAATTGAACATAATAACAATGATGCTCTGTTACCAACTACAAGAAATATTTTTGATATCATTTGAGACTAATGAATCTCAAGAGAGGACAATAAATAAAATAATCTTAACAAAGGGACTGAATCCTGTTATGTACAGGTATCAGCTCATTGTACAAGTATTTTGTTGCTTTAATTCCTTTTTATATATATAACCTTCTAATTTTCTGTTATGTCTAAAGATAATACCATGTATCACAATTTGTTATCTAAGTTAAATCACTATGACATCATGCTTTATAATAAAATATAATTTTTAAGCATCATGGTTTTATTTTTCAAAAGTATCTTGATATTTAGAAAGAAAATGTTACCAAAACAACGAACTAACTAAAAGTTTTCTCACTTTGTTGATTTTAATATTGTTGGTTGTTTTGAGCTAAAAGAAAAGAATTCTACCTCTGATATGATTTATAACATCAAATATCAAGCATCTATTAAATACTGTTATTGTCATTACAAACTAATTATTGTGGTCAAGACATTCTTTTTTTTAAGCTATTTTTTTTTACTAATAGTACTAGCAGAACCTGATGCATCATTTTAATACGGGTGTTTCAGGTTTTTATCATGTACATTTGTATGGCCAGCTTTTTACAACTAAGTGGCTTTCTCATGTGAATTATCTTTGGAGGTAGCTTATACAATATCCTAACCTCCTCCTCCAGTGTTCTTTGTCCTTTTTTTCTTTCGTTTCTTCTTTCACATCTTCAAGATCTGAATTATCAATTCTTGTTTTCTTTTATTTCACATACATTGGTACAGGACTAGAAGTAACGAGTAAATATATAGGACCTCATATATAAGTGATGTAGTGCTTTTAATCTCAAAGTACATTGAGATACAAGGATGATTGCTTTCATTAAGTGTGCAAATAGCCTCAAGACTCCTATGAAAGGTGAGCAAACGTATCTAGAATCATAATGGCTATAACTTTTAACGACTGCTTTTGTATATTTTAGGACTTTAGATTTGCAACTTTTACTTCTCCTATTTGATATTTTGGACATTTTTTTTCCTTCTAAATATCCAAAGATATTTCCCCGGTAATGCGGGAGCTGTTTCACCAGTTTGTATAGCTAAAGAGATATGCATGCATCATAGTGCTTGTTTGAAGAAATTCTGCTTTATCGATTGAATGGGAAAGGGAGAGGAAGAGGAGGATTTTAATTCCTGTGAACCAAACTAATAAGAAACATATGATTGGAAACTAGTTTGTATATCTTTTCTCACATATTTGAAAAATGCAGGAGGATATAGGTCAAGAGTGCACTATGATGCTCACATCCCATCCCAGAGACTGGAATTTCTTTTGGAAGGATTTAACTCCAGTGTTTCTCCAGGTTTCTCAGTAAAGATGTATTAATTAAACTAAAAAATAAGGTCCGAATATATAGCTAGTTACTACAGAACCAAATTTATCAAATACTAATCTAGTTCTCTCTTAATTTTATCCTTTGGTTTCAGGTTGATGAGTTTATCAGTTATTGGATTCTATATGCAAAAGCCTGGGGAGAATCGAATACTAAAGCAGGCAACAATTTAAGAGTGATTGTTTTTTTTTTTGTTTTTTTTTTCCAACTAGCCTATATGAAATTTACTCAGAAACTTGGAGAGAATTATGGTAACTATCTCATTCCTTACCTAATTAGTTCTTTCCACACAGAAACTTGGAGTGAATGTTCTTTATTTTTGTTGTTTTTCTTGCAATATGATAGGCCATTACAATAACAAAGCGTTAGTCACAAATATTGAGGTCAGCTATGGATCCTCATTTCCTCTCAAAACGTTTTCCTTTTTTTGCAACATGGTAGAATACTTATTACTTCACTCACTTAATTCACTTTTTTATTTCTCAAACTTTGGTCTGATAGGTTATCATGGATGAAAGCTATAGCTTGGTGTTACCACTCAAAGTATTCTCTGCTTTTAAGGATAGCTTAATTTCATGGAGAATGATTTTTGGACTTCTCAACCAGTAAGACTTCATTGAACAGGGATTGCTTGGAGAGTTCTATTACTTCATAACGAAGGCATTCCTTTCATCTTTGGATTAATTTATTAAGGTTGCTTAGCATACCATGGATTATGTTAGAGATATAGCACCTGTGAGATATCATATGAATCTAGCACCTTGTTGGAATTTTTTGTTTAGTGCTCTACCTGATAGGTTCATGCTTGATGGTATATTTGTATCACTGTTGTCGAGTGTCACTCTTTTGTTTTCCTGAGTTGTAATTGTCTTAGTGCTCTGTTTGCTGGTTCAGACTTGCTGTTGTATATGTGTTGCTGGTTTTCGGCTTGGTTTCAATGAAATTTCTGCCTCATTATCCAAAAATAAAATAAAATAAAATCTAGCACCTTCTATTCTCAAGAACAGGAGTTCCTAACATTTCTAATGGCTTTTAAATTGAATACTAGACAACAAAAGCTATCAGACAGAAGGGAACAAATGATTTTATTTCCAACAATTTGAGTTCTAAAGTAAAATTATAAGGTCTTTACACAAATTGAACCCTTTTTCCTCATTTTTTGTAAAAAAATTCCAATTATGTTGTATAAGTAAATTCTCTTCTGGGCAGAAGTTGGCTTTCAAGGTGAAGGCAAGACTATTCACCTAAATGAGAAAGACCGATGCTTTTAAAAAATGAACTTCCCCTCTTTGTGGTCCTGGGATGTTGGAATGGATACCAAGGCTTATTTGATTTAACTCACTGGTATTTTTTGCATTTCCTTTTTTTACCCGTTATCTGCTCTTTGGATTGTTGATCTTTAATTTATGACTTTTGCATATTAATAAAAAAAAATATGTGACTTTTCCTTCATCATTTTGTTCTTTTTGATAAATTGCATCTTTGTTTCTCAAATTGAGTTAATGGGATGATGTATTTGATGTGCTTCAACTATTGTTTAAACAGAGTAAAATTTGGCTCAGGGTGATATCGAGGTAATATTGCAAGGAGAATTAAATCTTGCAACCATGCTGCTGGAATTAGCTCATTGTATAGGGATTTTGCTGCTTCAAATCCTTTTTATATGTGAGCACCTAACTTGCTATTATATCTTCAAATCAAAATCATAATAAAAATAATGACTTTGCAATTTTTTCTAGTAGCTTGGTCTTCTTTGAAAACACAGCTCAATTTTTTAAATCATTTGATAAATTCCAATAAAATGAAAAATGTTCCTTTATGTTATCGAAACAGCGAACTTCTATATTTTTGTCACTATCAATTTTTATATTATAGGTTGCTTGGGAAAGAAAAAGAACAAAAAAAAAAAATATATCCCTGGCATTTGTTTCATAACACTAATTATCATATATTATAAAACTAGAGATCCAAAAATATTTTAATTATTAGTGTTGCTATGACAGAATATATAATATAGTTAGCACTATTTTTTTGTGAAGAAATCCTTTCTACAGAGATATTAGCAATAGAACTTCATGCATCATTTTAATGTGTGCGCTTCAAGCTCTGATCATGTACATTTATATTGGCTGTTTTTCACAAAAATCCATAGCTTCCTTTAGTGAACCATCCAAAGAGGCAACTCATACAATATCCTAATTTCTATCTCTAGTCCTTTTTGTCATTTCCCCCTCGTTTCTTCTTTCACCTCTTTATGACTTGATTTTTACTTGTAGATTTTTGTCATTCCATATGACTTCTTTTTGTCAGTTTATGTACTAATATCTATTCTTGATTTGTTCCATTTCACGTGCTAATATGATGAGAAGTGTAGAGTAAATGACAACCCATGTATAAGGTGATGTAGTGCTTTCTAATTCCATACTTACATTGAGATACATGATAAGTGCTTTGACAAAGTACGTAAATAAACTCATGACTCCTGTGAGAGGTAGCCTACGTATCTGAATTAGTAATGGTTGAAGAGTTGCTTTTGTATTCAAGTACATTAAGTTTGTAAATTTTTGCTTGTCATGCCTGTATCTGTTTCTAAGTATTATTATGCATGCATCAGAATTGTTATTTGAAGATATTTTTCCATGGTCTTGGCACTCATTGATGAAGATAAAAGGTGTTGGAAGGTTGATTTTGTTAGAATAACCTTCCTACCTTTGAAGCAGACATCATCCTAAACATCCCTCTCAGCTACACCCTCCCAGATGATCAAATCATATGAATTGGAAGCAAGAAAGGTGAATTCTCTGTCAAAAGCGTTTACTATGTGGCACTTCCAATCATTCATCCATCTAATGAGGGTGAAAGCTCAAGAGATGATCCTCGCGGGATGTGGCACCTCAACATCCCAGAAAAGATCAGAATCTTCGCCTGGCATGCCTGCATGAATGCCCTCCCCACTATGCATTGCCTAAGAACCAGAGGAGTGAGCACCTATGGTATTTGCCTTGTTTGCGACTTGTGCCCTGAAAGTACTCTGCATGCCCTCATATAGTGTGACACTCCCAAAAAGGTGTGGAGCAGTTGTCTAAACTGTCCAGTGGATTAGGAGACAAATTCTGGGGATTTTACTGATCTAGCATTTCAGTCATCACTGATGGCACCACTCAAGACTTGGAAACCTTTTTTGTCACAGCCTGGCCTATTTGGTACAACCAGAATCAGATTGTACATGAGTCAACCTCATCACTTCCCATCCAAATATGGGAAACTGCTAGGAGAACTGTCGAGGACTACAAAGGCGCCCTTATCAACTGCGTTTCAGCTGAAATCCAACCCAGCTTTGTGCTGGACTGCCCCACCTCCTGGCACTCATAAATATGGTAGAAAAAGTATTTCTTTCTACCTTCTCTTTTTAATTTATCTCTCTTCTTCATTCTCTTGGCAATAAGCATGGATTGGTTGAAAATTTGTTACTTTCTCACTTGTTCTCTAAATTTATTTCTTAAATGTTGATCTAATAGGTTCTCATAAATGAAGACTGTTGGCACTTAGAGAATTCTTAACTTGATTAGTTCCATGAACAAAAGGATTGTTTGGTGAATTTTGTAAAATCGTAAACAAGACAATTGCTTTCATCTTAGCTCTAATTTCTCAATGTTGCTTACCATTCCAGATGTTATAGACACATTTTGAGATAGGAAACCTGTAAAATATTAGGGAATATTATTTCCAACTGTTTGAGTTCCAAATAAATTTGTAAATATGGTCTTGGCACAAATTGGATATTTGAATCTTTATGTTTTTCATTTCAGATGATAAAATTTCAAATGAAGAAATTTCAGATGAAGAACCACAGAAACCTACTCTTAAGAAGTGGGACTTAATTAAAGCTTTTGGGTGCTGCAATTGTTCAACAACTCAAAAACTCACTCACTGGTACTATCACCTTTCTTTTCTTTTCCTTTCCCCCTTTATCTGCTCATAATATTCTCATTCTCTGACTTATATCTTTGCATGTTAAGCAAAAGATATTTTCTTTCATCTAATTTCTTACATTTGAATAAATTCCATCTTTGTATTTTCAATCGCGATGTATTTGATGTGCTTTTTTTTTCCCGTTGTGCAAATAGAGTCAAATTGGCACAAGGTAATATTATTTGGGGAATTGAATCCGGTAACCATGCCGTAGGAATCCCCTCATTGTACAAGTATTCCCTTTGCTTCAATTCCTTTTTATATATAAGCTTACAATTTTTTGTTATGTTTGCAGACAATACCATGTATCCCAATTTGTTATCTAAAATTAAATCACTATGGGATCATGCTTTATAATAAAATATAATTTTCAAGCATCATGGTTTTATTGTGAACAGTTGCTTGATATTTGTAAGGAAAATATTACTATATGTTACCTAAACAACAAACTAACTAAGTTTTCTCACTTTGTTGATTTAATATTGTTGGTTGGTTTGAGCTAAAAAAGGTTTCTACCTCTGACAAGTTTTATAACACCAACTATACTTTATAGAGATCAAGCACCTATTAATTATTGTTATTGTCATTACAGACTAAATATTGCAGTCAAGACATATCCTTATTTTTTTGGAGCTATGTTTTCTGCTGATAGTAATAGTAGAACCTGATGCATCATTTTAATGCAGGTGTTTCAGGCTTTTATCAAGTACATTTGTATAGCCAGCTTTCTACAACAATATGTGGCTTTCTCAAGTGATTCTTGGACTTCTTAACTTGATGAGTTCCATGAACAAAAGGATTGTTTGGTGAGTGTTGTAAAATCATAAACAAGACATTTGATTTCATCTTTGCACTAATTTCTCAAGGTTGCTTACCATACCATGAAGTCTTTGCACTTTTTCTCAAGGTCGTTTACCATACCATGAAGTTACACACATTTCGAAATAGGAAAACTGTAAAATATCAGGTAATTATATTTCCAACAGTTGAGGTTCCAAAAAAAATTTTGTAAATATAGTCTTGGCACAGATTGGATATTTGAATATGTATGTTTTTCATTTATTTTTATTTTTTCGTTATGTTTTGTTCTTAGGTAGGATCCTTGAAGTAGTGAATCCTGGAATTGAGTATATGTGTACAGAAGTTTCATTATATTGATAAGATTATACACAAATAATTATTTGGGCACAATAATGTGTACAGAAGTTTCATTCTATTGATAAGATTATACACAAATAATTATTTGGGCACAAGTTGGCTTTCAATGTGATAGTGATGTAGAACGAAAACAATTTAGATATCTTTGTAACTGAATGAATAACTTGAAATTTAGCAAAATTCTCATATAAGTTTTTTTCCCCTATCTAATCAAGGATAAGATATATGGTATATACAAAAATTGGGGAAATTTCTCTTGTAGACAATTGAGAAAGTTACTTTTTTGTTTTTTTTTTTTTTTTTTTCGACATCCTTTGAGCTTCACTTCTAGGATAGTGATTAGAGTTTGATTTTATCTGTAACTTTTTTATTCTCTTACTAGATGCATATAGATGTACTTTATCCTTGGATTCATAGGTCTTCATTGGGAAGATTTATAAGAAAAACATAGTTCAAATGACACCCGTAGTGGAAAAGTTGAGACAGGGAGAGTTGGAAGGGTTTTATTATTATTTCGAGCTAAATAGAGGTAGGGAGTATTAATAAATGAAAAGAACATAACATGAGTATAACGATTACAAATCAGTAGTCAAGACCAAAGTTACTAAAGAGTGACAGTCCAAGTGATATATGAACAAGTGTGAATTGATGAAACACCATGTTAAGGCCCCGCAAATAACAATCTCCATTCTAAACCATCTCTTTTGACCATAACAACCTTCATTCTTGTCTTGACCGGTAGTCCCCTCACTTTTGGAACTCACGGAACTCCCTACACCTATAGCCAGATAAATTACCCACAAATTTAAGAAGTTTTCTATAGTATCAAAAGAAATTGAAATGAAAAAGAAGACTTATGTATGTTGGTTACATTACCATTAGGAGTAGGAGCAGGACTACCATCACTTTGATTAGAACTCCTTCCCAATTGGTAGAAAATTTGAGCTTCTGGTGAATTAGGATCCAAGTGTAGAAGAGCTACATCCATGACCAAGCAAACATGTCAAATTAGTGTGTCAAATATTAGCCACTTCTAGTGACATTTATCCTTTTTTTTAAAGTAGTGTAAAACCGAAAAAAACTCTTTAGCACTCACCATTCATTTCTTACATTGAATTTCATAAAAATTTATTAGCTAGAACAAAACAACTCTTATAGCTAAATGCATACCATACCGGAACACTAGGAGACTTTAGCAGGGGCATGGCAAACTGAAGGCAGGCCCAAAGCAAGTGTTACATTAATCTGTAGTCCTAATTCAGGATCATTACGATCTCTGATGATAACACACAAGCACTTCTTGTTGTCATTTAGGACTTGTTTAAGACCAGTGCAATAATCTGGTGTAGGTGCTTTCTTTTGACCACTAAGGCAAGGCAGACATGTAGCCAGTCCTACTAGTTGCTGTGCACATTCCTCTCTGTCTTTGGCTGCATCTGCCATTGTATAGCTAATCATAACTGACATTAGCACTGAAAGGAATGGAAGTATCAAAGTGCTTGGGTGTAAGGCTATTGCCATTTTGTATCATTGCATTTGCTCTCAGTAGTCACTACTTGTTGAAAACATTTCACATTGAACGATATACACTCTTAAGGATAGCTCAACAATTGCTATCTAACTAGTCGCCAACCCGTGCTATGCACGGGAACCTACCTATTTATGTGGTAAACTAAATTGATTTTATAAAATTTTAAATTGATTAAGAAACTACATTATTGCATGAATTGCTCTTGTATAACTTCAATTTGTGTTACAATTTGATAAAGAAGTCATTGTTTGAATGTGCAATGACTTACGAAAAATATTAAAGAATAGTTCATGACTATAAACTTATAACTATTGAAAAGAATCAAAAGATTAAGAGTTTAAAAATTATAAAAATATATATGTGTGTGTGATTACACAACAGAGAAATATAAGAGAAAAATTTGTTACACTCAAAATAATAATTCATGGTTATAATTATTGAAATTTTCCAGATAGTTTTGGATATTACAAAAATATAACTCAAAAAGTCAGATGTTAAAACTTCCAAAAGGCCAAAAAATATTAAGGAATCATAAGATTTACATCCTATAAATTATTGAAACAAAACTATATATATATATATATATATATGATTTTATAATAGAGAAATATAAAAGAAAAATTGATTACCTTCAAAAGAATAATACATGGTATAGTTGTTGAAATCTGCTAAACATGTTCAAATATTGCAAAAACTAACACAAAATATATGACTATTCAAAAGAGAAAAATAAGAAGAAGAAAAAAGTACATGAACCTATAAAGTAATAAGTTTTAAATTTTAATGGGTCTAAACTTTAAACAATGAAAAAAAATCACATGTTAGGTTGTGTTCCTAGCAACCTTGAAAGTAAAAGTAAAGGGAAAAAAAAAACCATGAAATACCATCAGCCAATAAGTTTTAATGGGTTTAAACTACAAACAATGAACAAAAATAATCATAAACAATCATAGGTGCAGGGTTTGGTTACCAAGATCAGATGGTTGTAAAACACAACATTTCAACATTGATTTAGGGTTATGCAGAAGGCAACATAAATGACAGAAAATTGTTTTTACGTTGTCTGCTATGCCAACCATCTAAATATATTAATTCCAAAAAAAATTAAATAAAATAATTCCTAGAATTATATGAGATAATTAAGAAGAACATCAAGCCCTTGCGTGGATGTTATTTGTGGACGGCTGTCCATCACTGCAATTCATAGACTTTGTTGTTAATAAGACAATCGAGTTCAAAACTAAAAGCAATTAGGTGGCCTTTGTACTACAGGATTTGTTCTCGTTGAAGAATCAACTTGCTTCCTACTATGGCTTCAATTTGATATGTGTGTTTTCTTTGTGAAAATTTGAGTGAGTATGAAGGGTTTCGACCTTGGCAGAAGTTTATATTTGTGAAAATTTTTGTTATAGAATTTTAGTTGAAATAGAATTTTCAAGCTTTTGAAACATATATCTAATAGAATTTTATTTAAACTAAACTATTGTAATACTTGATAAGATATAAAACCAAAAATAAAAAGAATCTAAAATAAAAAGAAAAAGAAAAAGAAAATAGTGATGACGTGGAAAATTGTGGGAGCTCCAAAGGCTATTTTCAAGCTTTTGAAACATATATCTAATAGAATTTTATTTAAACTAAACTATTGTAATACTTGATAAGATATAAAACCAAAAATAAAAAGAATCTAAAATAAAAAGGAAAAGAAAAAGAAAATAGTGATGACGTGAAAAATTGAACCAAAAATAAAAAAAATCTAAAATAAAAAGAAAAAGAAAATAGTGATGATGTGGAAAATTGTGAGAGCTCCAAAGGTTTCGGTTTTATATATATATATAGATTAGACATAAACCTGCGCGTTGCGCATGATAATTATTTTTATGGTAGTTTTATTAAATTATTTTTATACAATTTAAACTAATTTAATAAAGAGTAATGTATTTTGTAATTATATTTTTATTCATTATAAGAATAATCATAAATGTAATATAGAAACAATCATAAATCATAAATTTAATAATTTTTGTCGTACTAAAATGAAAAAAAATACAATTTTTCTCAAAAATTCAAAATGCAATTTAACGAAAATATTTATTTTTTAATAAAAGTTATTTATAACATTTTGTGAATCATTAAAAAGAAAATAAAATTTAGAAATTATTCTTTTAGTTTTAAACAAACTTTCTCAAACTTATTTTTTCTGCCTACAATCCAAAACACTGAAAAAAGTAACTAAAAAAATTAATAAAACTTAACTATGATTAATTGGACCAATTAGGAAAAAAAATTGTTATTTATAATCTACTAAGGTTATTTTCTTTGCGGAAATTGTAATTTCGTCCACCCAAAACATATTATCAAATAATCAATTATTAGCAAAATCTAAGAATTAAATTTCTATATATGCATTGTTATAAAATAATAATAATAATTATTAAAGTAAAATTGCGAAAGATAAAATTTGTCTCTCATCCAATAACTTTTGTTTAGCCAACCTTTGCTTTTCTCTAAATAAATTGCATTATAGAGTACTTTGTCTACCACAAAGGATAAAAAAATAAACAAAAATGATTAAAGTCTCATAGTTTAACATCTAAATTGAGCACTATAAAAATCATGCTATCAAATTACAGTAGCTACCAAATTAAATTATCCAAATCATGCTATGTATTAGAATAATATTATATTTTTATATTTAATCCTTTATAATGCAATAGGATAACATTTAACAATCAGAGAGAGAGAGAGAGAGAGAGAGAGAGAGAGAGAGAGAACTGAATCACATTAACCTAAAATAGATTAAAGAATATAAAAAATTATCAACCTAAAGCGAAGATGCAAGAAAAATAAAAAATAAAAATCCACTCAAAAATTGTGTGTGTGTGTGTGTGTGTGTGAGAGAGAGAGAGAGAGAGAGAGAGAGAGAACCTTTTTTTTGTAAGGGAAAGTTATGCATGGAATGAATAAGATAGTGACAAATTTATAGTAAGAAAGTGTGAATAAGAAGAGACAAAAATAGAGGAAGATAAAGGGAAAGATGAAGAATGATATTAATGTAGAGAGTAGTGGGGAGATGAGAAGGTGAGATAATGAGAGAAGGAGAAAGGTTAAAGAAGTAGTGGGGAGATGAAAAGGTAAGGGAAGAAGAAAGGTTGGAGAAGTGTAAATATGAAATAAAAAAAATTATAAATAATTATAAGAAAATGGAAAAAAAGAAAGAAAGAAAAAAAAGATGATGACGTGGACGTTGACGTGGCTCAACGTGAGCGCAGCAGCATTAAACGCTACGCTTCAGCTTTTAGTAATATATTGATTAGAAGTGGCATTCTATGATTGCGGCAGGTTGAAAGAAAAGTAACTAAAATTCCATTCCTCTAATAAACGCACAAGATGAAATCTACCAAACATCTTTTCTTTCTTTAGTCACAGTTGCTAGTAACACTGTTCGACTGGGGCATAGGTGATGCTATGTAAAGAAATAGAAGATCACAGAAGTTTCCCTGAGGTCATAGTCACCAACCCCACCGAGCGCAACAAGTCAGTACATGATGTGGTGAGCCAAGTTCCATAATTATTATATGTACTTCCAAATTATAGTATAATGTATAATTTATTCTCAAAATTTTATTGTAGATAATTTGTTTTCCCTAAAAATTAAACAATTTCTAAAAGTAATTTTTATCTTTCTATCTTTACAAATATATAAAATTATTATTTTTGGTGCTTTTCATTGATTTTATTATTTTTTGAATTAGTTCATATTCTTTTAATTATTTTTATAATGCATTTTATTTTCCTAATTTCTTTTGGCACTACTAAAAATTATAAATTTCAAATTTATCATTCTTCCAACTGGACACTGAAATGAATAGAAGTTGACAAAAATATATCAAATGAAATTAAAACGGACCAAAATGCTATACAAATGTGGCCACTCATGAGCGTAGTGACAATAAATATTACACTTTTAGATATTCATATTATATAGATTCAGATTGAAATTATGGTATTATGCACCATTTTTAGTGACATCAACATCACAATACAACCCCTTCCTGTCCTTCATTTTTGTTTTTCTTTTACACTTCTTGGGCCAGCATTCTCTCTGTTTGTTTGGGCCTCAATTCCTTTTAGACATGAGTTAAAATTTGGACCACGACATGACAAACTTATACCCAAGAGAGGGCAGAAACATAAAACAAGAGTAAAAACTTAGAACGATTCATAGACAAGTTACTTCCAATAGATAGGAATAGGTGTAAACTGAAGAAACACCATGTTAGGGCCCCACCAATGACAATTTCCATTGCAAACCATATCTAGTCCTGACCACTAGTCCCCTCACTTTTGGCACCCGTGGAACTCCCTCCACCTGTAGCCAAAGAAATTACCACAAATTTAAATAGTTTTCAACAATATCAAAAGAATAGTAATTAAATTGAAATGAAAAAGAAGACTCATGTATTTACATTACCACTAGGACTAGGGGCAGAAGCAGGACTACTATCACTTTGATTAGAAGGGGCATGGAAAACAGTAGACTGGCCGAAATTAAGTGTTATATTAATTTGTAGTCCTAATTCAGGTTCTTTTCGATCTCTGATGATGATGCACAAGCACTTCTTGTTGCCCTTAGACTTGTTTGAGACCAGTACCACAGTTTGGGTGTAGGTGCTTTTGCTTGACCACCAATGCAAGGCAGACATGTAGCCAGCCCAACCTGTTGCTTTGCACACAACTCTGTCTTCGGCTGCATCTGCCATTGCATAGCTAACCATAACTGACATTAGCACTAAGAGGAATGGAATTGTTTAATTGTTTAACTCAAAATATTATGAGAATATTATTTGCTCACAATATTCTCATTCTTTAATTTATATCTTTTCAATATGTGCATCTAAATTCATACAGTTTAATAAATTCCATCTTTGTATTTTTGAGTATATCTAATATACCAGTTTTGAGCTGTGAAAATACATACTAGCTACCACCAATTTCTAACGTTTGTTGAATACTTCGATCTTTTCGTAAGAATATAGTCCCTGGATATACAAAACATCCTTAAAAGAAATAAACTAATTACAAGAGATTTATGTTTCCAAAAAAAGAAATTATAAAGACGCAAGGAATGTAGACAAGTGCCTATATATACTTAAACTCGAAAGCAATACACTGGACATAATTTTCATCATGCTTGTGATATCCTATCCTACCTAACTTTATCATTCACTTTTTATTTTATTCAGATGAGAATAAAAACAGTACGTCTTGAGTGACCAAATGCTCAATAATAAATAGTGTTTCCTCTATCCAAGCACTAAAGTTTGAAAGACCTCTAGCACATTGAGCTAGTCCATGCACAGCCTTATTGCCATCCCGTGAAACGAAAGAGAGTTAGTCCTATCGAAATGCTAGAGTTGTGGTAAAGACCCTGTAAATGTAATGCTATTAGATATGCTTAGTGGAGGAGTGGTCATGTCTAGCAGAGAGAGTTTACCACGACCTGAGAGTCTCCCTCAAAAATTTCATCTATAATCCCCATCTCCCAAGCTTTCATGCACTAGTCAAGCCCTCATTGCTTCTTTCAACAGCACCAAAGGTAAAAAATATCCTTGATCTCAAATAGATAAATTTTCCTACCCAAAAAAAAAAAAAAAAATTATAATAAATAAACAAGCACACAAGGTAAATATTACAAAGGCATTGGAACTTAAGCATTGTGAAATGCTCTAAAGTGCATTAAACAATTGCTCTTAAAAAGCTAAAGTAAAGCCTCGAGACAATCAAAGGATTACAATTTCGTGCAATTATTTTAATGATGGAATAAAATAATTAAAATCCAATTATATTGATGGAGTGGATCCTTTTGCTAATATAGGTAAACTTCAGGTATAAAATTCTAGCAATGTCAAATTTTAGGGGTGTACTTTCTAATTTACTATTTTATTTTTAACCAAATCACCTCCACAGCTAGTACTATTCCATTATCAATTTTGGTTAAAATTGCATAAATATTTGCAACCATTGCTATTGAGTTCCCAATATGAAGCCTTCTTTCTTGTTTCACCATGCATAAATAAGTGCAATCATCTATTGTGCTTTTGGGCTAAGGCTTTCTATAGAGGGTAAGGGAGTTGGGCCTGGCTCTCTTTGCGAGATTCCTCTAGAACTAGTCTGTGTACAAGACAAAACACTCCAAACAAGACATGAATTCGTGGTAGTACAACAGTTTGTCCAAAACAGAGCTAGCAGTAGTAATGAATATTAATGATAGTAGAAAAAATGATAAAATGAAAATATCTTCTACAGGATATGAACTACAATTTATATATATATATATATATATATATATATATATACATGTATGGCAGAATTACTTAAAGCTAAACACACTAATACACGTGTTAGTAAACAATATATAAAGTTCATGCCAACATAATCATGAATCCAAAGAAAAGACATTCTCAGCAGGATATTGACTAAAATAGCTTAACTCCAACTCACACAACCTTGTTACCCAATTAGGCTACAAAGTTGAGTGGTTTGGAATGTGAGTAAAAATAGCCATCCATAAGAGATTGCAAAGATTATGGTTTTATGTTTGAGGGAGGGAAAGGAACCCTATTGATGCATGCTATACTCTCTTCCCGTGTATACTCTCTCTTTTTCTCTCAAGTGTTTCTTTCTCTTCTTTAACTATCTCCTTTTACTTTTCTAATTGCCCAACTTACTCTTATTGTTGTTCCAACTTTTCACCTTTCTCTCATTCTTCTTGTCGTTGTTCCCACATTCATGGGTACTGTTCCTTTTATACCTAAGATCAAACCTAGGTGATTTTCCTTCTTTACCCTTGTTTTCACCGACCATTTTGTCTGCCATGGGCATTTAGCCAATACGCACAACATAGCATTCTAGCCATGTGTAGGTGGGTTCGATTCCACTACCTTCTGGCTGCTAGTAGTGGGTTAAATTCTATAACCTTGGCTCTGCGACAAACTTCTTTGTCTTTTTGGGTAATGGCCAACTGGCCACAACAACCTTCTCTGTCTTTGTCTCTCTCATTAAGTCTCTTTGTCTTCATTCTCTAGCATGCATCGGATGGTTCTCACCTAGCTACCTTCTTCCATTTTTGGTAAAGATTCCTTCCGGGCAAGGCATATCTTCAAAAGTGGTCTCGGCAGGATACCAAATCTAGATCATTTCCCCTCTCCTGCATTGGTTGGGTTGCAAGACGATAGAGCTCCTATCCTTGCTACGTTTGCCTTTTTTTTTTTTTTTTTTTTTTTTTTTTTTTTTTTTTTTCACGCGTTTCTTGTCGCTAGCTATGGTTTTTGTTTTATTTTTTCATACATTTCCTGCCGCCATGACTTTGTTTTATTTCTTCTTCATGTGTTTCTTGCCACTGTGGCTTTGTCTTATTTCTTTGTGTGTTTCTTGTTGCTGTGGCTTTGTCTTATTTCTGCCGCTATGGCTTGGCATTATTTCACCATGTTAGCCTTGTAGAATTTGGAGTTTATCCTTATCCCCTTGTACAAGGGCATTGTGGGCTTTGTGAGTTTGTTCTATTTTGTTGCATTGAGCACCTACTGACCTTTTTAATTTATTCATTCTTCGGGCCTTCAGAATATGACCCAATTGCTATTTCTTTACTCATGCCTTGACCCATCTCTTGGGGTTTTCTTGGGCTTTTCTCTTCATGAACTTTTGGGTATGAATTTACAAAAATGGGTATCAACACCAATCAGGACTTAGGGTCCATCTTATTAATGAGTAAATGTTAAGGAGCATCCTTTTATATAAAACTTTCCTGGACATAAACCAAACAATGGAAACAAAGTCTTTTATTCATTTTTCTTTTCTTTTTTATACCCTTCCCTTCAAGGGCAGAGCCATATAGTGGCTTGGAGGGGCCCTAGCCCCTGCCAAAAAAAAAAAAAATCCATTAGAGTAGGTAGAGAAAAAAAATTGGGCCCCCCCATGCCCAATTCTCAACTATTCTCCCAAGCCCATCTTTAGTTTTAGGCCTTATCACCTTATGTACTCCAAATAAAAAAAGCTGGCCCGCTCAAGTCTAAACACTAAAAACAAAACTTCACTTTCTCTTCATCTAAAAAAATCTACCCACTGACCCACGGAATCCCTTTCTTTACTTCTTATTCTTTTGTTTTGTCTTCTTTGATACACTTTCATTTGCACCAGTACTGTTGCCCACCTACCAGCCCCCAAAACTCCAGTCCTTTGTACTCACAGTCCGAAAAAAAAAAATAAATAAATAAATAAAAAATCTTGACCAATTTTTTCTTTCTTCATCAGCTTTAGTTTTGGAACTTGGTGGCTGGTGAGTTTTTCTTTTCTTTCTTAAGCATTAGACATTCATCTCTTTTTAGTGTCTTTTTTTTATTTTCTCAACTATCTACACCTAAATATTCACATGCTCTTTATATTTTCATAGATTTTTAGAGAAATACATGATTGAAGGCATGGGGAGATTGTTTGTGATTGGTTTGAAAGGGAAGATCTAAAGTTGGAGGCAGTCAGGCAGAGGCAGTAGGCATTGCCACACGGGTGACCTATCTTTGCACTTTGTGAAGACAAAGTTTCTAAACTTCCAGAAGAAGCAGAGGTGAAGCGACATGACATGGATGAAAAATTGGTTGGCCTAATCTCCACACAGGACACCTCATCCTGGAAAGTATATATGGTCGGAGCAGCAAACTAACAGGGAGCAGGAGTGGGGCTAGTTCTGGTATCCCCTAAAAAGATCATCATTGAAAAGTCCTTGAGGCTAGGATTCTCGACTACAAACAATGAAGCGGAATATGAAGCTTTGCTGATGGGAATGACTATGGTCCAGAAAATGGGTGGAAAGACAGTGGAAATGTCCTCAAATTCAAGATGATCGTGGGTCAGGTAAAAAGGGAACTGGAAGCCCAAGATACAAGAATGCAGGAATATCTGGGTCAGGTTAAGAGTGTACAAACGAAATTTGAATCCTTCGATTTGTCACATATCCCCAGAGGTGAAAATACCCATGCAGATTCCTTGCCTACCCTTGCCACCTCCTTGGCACAGAATTTGCCCCGAGTGATAGTCGTCAAGGATTTATGCATTCCCACCCCAACAAGGAAAGATTTACTCCAAGTTCATCAAGATAATTTGGGGCTGAGCTGGATGGACCCTATACTATTATTCCTTGAAAGGGATATATTGCCTGAGGAGAAACCAGAAGTTGAGAAAATACGAAGGAAAACTCCTTGGTTTCGGTTGTCTGAGGATAGAAAGTTGTATAAATGTTCTTTTTCTAGGTCATATCTGCTTTGTGTACATCCCGAGACATCAGAGTCACTCCTTGAGGAACTACATGAAGGAATTTGCTGAAGTCACACGGGGGGAAGATCCATATCTCACCGGGCTATTACTCAAGGATACTGGTGGCCGAATATGCAGAAAGAAGCGCAAGAGTGTGTCATAAAATGTGACCAATGTCAGAGATTCGCTCCAAACATCCTCCAGCCTGGAGGAGTTCTTATTCCTCTTTCCAGGCCTTGGCCTTTTGCTCAGTGAGGTTTAGATATCGTAGGTTTTCCTAAAGCACTAGGGAACAAAAAGTATCTGCTGGTCGGCACGGATTATTTCACTAAGTGGGTCGAAGCTGAACCTCTGGCTAATATCAGGGACGTAGATGTTAAAGGTTTATCTGGAAGAATATCGTTATGCGATTCGGGGTTCCCCATACCCTTATCTCGGATAATGGCCTTCAGTTCGATAGCAAAGTCTTTAGGCAATACTATTCTGACCTGGGGATAAAGAATAGGTATTCCACTCCGACTTATCCTCAAAGGAATGGGCAAGTTGAAGCTGTCAACAAGGTTATAGTGAGTGGACTTAAAAAGAGGTTGGATGACTCAAAGGGAAAATGGGTGGAGGAATTACCATATGTCCTTTAGACGTATTGAACAGCGTCTCGACAATCAACAGGAGAGACCACTTTTTCAATGACATATGGAGCCGAGGCCATGATCCCTCTGGAAACTGGTTTCCCAACGTTGAGAACTAGCACATTTATCCCGGGTGGCAATGATAGGTTGTTGGAAAGGAGTCTGGATTTGGTCGAAGAGAGAAAGGAGAATGCGATGGTCCAACTAGCTTACTACCAGTATAAGCTCAAGTAAGGTTATGACACCAATGTAAAGTTGAGGCCTTTGGCTGTAGGAGATCTGGTACTGAGGAAAGTTCTGGGAACCACCAAGAATCCAACCTGGAAAAAATTGGGGCCTAATTGGGAAGGACCATATCGGATCACTTTAGTGGCAGGAATAGGTGTCTATTATTTGGAAGATCTAGATGAAAAAATTGTACTCCACCCTTGGAATGTAAACAATCTAAAAAGGTATTATTATTAATAAAGATAGTCCTTTTTAGTTTCCTTTTAATTTTCTCCACTCATACGTCATGTGTTTCCTCATCTATTGAAGTATTAAACAGAAAATAAGTTATGTCAGGTTCCTCGGACCACAAACTTAGTGGAAATTAATACCCTATGACATCTATTGAAGTATTAAACAAAAACTAAGTTTTGTCAAGTTCCTCAGACCACAAAGTTAGTGGAAATTAATACCCTATGACATCTATTGAAGTATTAAACAGAAACTAAGTTATGTCAGGCTCCTCAGACCACAAAGTTAGTAGAAATTAATACCCTATGACATCTATTGAAGTATTAAACAGAAACTAAGTTATGTCAGGTACCTCGAACCACAAACTTAATAGAAATTAATACCCTATGACATCTATTAAAGTATTAATCAGAAACTAAGTTATGTCAGGTTCTTTGCACCACAAACTTAGTGGAAATTAATACCCTATGACATCTATTGGAGTATTAAATAGAAACTAAGTTATGTCAGGTTCCTCGAACCACAAACTTAGTGGAAATTAATATCCTATGACGTCTATTGAAGTATTAAATAGAAACTAAATTATGTCAGGTTCCTCGGATCACAAACTTAGTGGAAATTAATGCCCTATGACATCTATTGAAGTATTCCTCGAACCACAAATTTAGTGGAAATTAATGTCCTATGACATTTATTGAAGTATTAAACAGAAACTAAATTATGTCAGGTTCCTCGGATCATAAACTTAGTGGAAATTAATGCCCTATGACATCTATTAAAGTATTAAACAGAAACTAAGTTATGTTAGGTTCCTTGGACCACAAACTTAGTAGAAATTAATACCCTATGACATCCATTAAAGTATTAAACAGAAACTAAGTTATGTCAGGTTCCTCAGACCACAAACTTAGTGGAAATTAATACCCTATGACATCTATTGAAGTATTAAATAGAAACTAAGTTATATCAGGTTCCTCGAACCACAAATTTAGTGGAAATTAATACCCTATGACATCCATTGAAGCCCTAAATAGGTTCAATAGAAATTAATACACCCTTGTACTATTAAAATGCTAGTTCAACACGAATTTGAGCACTTAAAAGGAGAAAACCCTTAATTTCCATTCTTGGATCTTAGGGTTTGTGATCACCTAGTAAAGATATAAACCTTAATAAACCTATGAGCATCATTTAGAGCATACTGAGGCACTTCAGATTTAACTTTATTTAATCAAACACTTGGATGTTTACTTGGGGTTAAACTTGTTAGAACAGATATATATGTATTCAAAATGTCTATGTAATGTTACAGATTCAATGGTTATCATCCATTTTAACTGCCAATTAAAAGCATGTGTAAACTATGTTTTTTCTTTTGTACAAACAAGGGGCAGTCAAGATGAAAACTGCTCAAAACCAAAGTAACAAAATAGATAAGATAAAAATGAAATGAATAATAACTCAAACGAATTCAAGATGTTAAAAATACGTACTTCATTAAAATATGTCTAAAAAAGGGGGGGGGGGGAGGGACAAAATCCCTTACAAAAGTCATAATTACATTACAACAGATGGCTTATTTTTTTAACTTAATATGAAGCTTGGAGGTTTTGTTGGCTGGGTTATCTACCTCTGAGGTAGTTGTCCCCTCTTTATCTTTGAAGGCTCCCTTAACAGGCAGGATAGTGGAAGCCAAGTCTTTCTAGAAGCCCTGGGAAGCTACTCCTACCTCTGGGACAATTGCAGCCTTGTCCGAAGGTACTTCTTAGGAAGCACCAGGTTCTTTTGCTAGCCCTTGCTAGCTGGGAAAAGGAGGGTCCTAAGGCTGTGCTTCTTTACTTGGATTAGCAACTGTAGAAGCCCCTTCATCTTGAGCAGAAGGAAAGTCCGAGGCTCGTATGGCAGAAAGGTAGAATACGTTTTCAGGTTTCCTCAACTCAGAAGAAGCCTCAACCCCAACTCGGTTAAGGGCTTCATCCCAAGTTTGGGCGCAGTAAATGCGACATATAGCTGGAACCTCTCCCCTAAGGGCTTCTTCGGTCTCAGCTACTCTAAGATCGTAACTCTTCTGTTCAGCCTCATCCCTAGCCTTCTTGGCTTCAGCCCTTGCCTTCTCAACTTCAGCCTTGGACTTTTCAGCCTAATCTTTCAGCCTTTGGGCTTCCTCAAGTTGCTTCTTGAGCGCTGCCATTTGTTCCCTGGCAGCAGTTAATTGGTCAGTTGTCTCGCGTAGGTGCTTCCTCTGGTCCTCGACTTGCCTCTGTGCGCCTTCCAAGGCCGAGTCAGCTCTACGGAGAGCATGCTCCTCCTCGGTCAGCTTTTTCTTTAGTTCAGCATTGTTATTTTCAGTGATTTTAAGCATTTGTACGGCTGATGTTCGCCTTTTCCTTTCATCTTCTAACTGCTGGTAGTAGTTGTTGGTAATTTCCTCCAGCCTGAAAGTGGCTTGGATAGCGTAAAAGAAAAGCATTAATACCATAGCCAATAAAAAGTATATGTCTACAAATAATGATTAAAAAAAAAAAGAAAAAAAATGGGTTAGCATTTTACCATGCCTATATATCTTTTACAGTTGAGGAAGACCTCATTCTTCCTCATGCTTCGCAGGTCAGACATATCTTTTTGGAGCAGTAAGGCCTCCTCCACGGCCGAGGCAACGTGGCACCCAATGCCCCCGTTGAAGTCCTTGAGTGATGCATCATCCCTCAAGGGCTCCTCGTCGTGCATGGGTGCTGGGAGCTAGGCTCTTGGCTCAGGAGACTGAGTGTCTGACCTCTCTAGGCCCCGTTGTGATGTGTGGCTAACCTTTTGCTACTTCGCAGCTCGTTGGGCCTCGTCTTCCCGAGTCGGACAGGCTCTTCCAGCCTCAACCACATATTTCCCTCTCTGCTCCCTTTTCCTTTTTGGATCATCATGTTCGGGTCTGATTGGTTGAGGTTGGTAAGGAGCAGGAGGAAGAGATTTGGAAAAAGGAGAGGGAATCTGAGACTGTGTAGATTTCCCCGGTGCACCTTTTCCAGGCTGATTTTCTATCAGCTCCATTAAACTCCTCTAGGGTTTCCCCTGGACACCCATTTCGTCAAATACGTCCTCGGGAGATAGAGTCTAGTTGAAAACCTCAAATTCATCTAAGGAGTCTGACAAGTCCATAACCTCTTCTGGGCTTCTTTCTTCCTCTTCTTTTCTTTCTTCCTCTTCCTCGAGAACCGGCTGGGATAAGGATGCTCCGATTGAAGGAGTGGCCACAAAAAGTGGTTGGGTGCGGGGAGTATCTTCGGGGAATGGAACACCCTCCGGAACGATGAACCCTTGATAGGCAACACTGATACGGTGGAGCCGAGGGTCGTGAGCTTTCATTACGTACTTAGGGGCTTGGAAGGTGAACGAGAGGGGTGTGTATCTAAGGATTAAATGGGCTGCTCGGAGTTGACTGTCAGCTTCATTCACATACACCTCGGCTTGCAATATCCTATCCAAGCTCGCTTTGTTGACTAAGCTGAGCTTGGGTTTGGTAGCACGCTTGTCTGCAAATTCATTGAATTAGAATGGGTTTTCATTAGAAACAAGAATATTGAAACACGAAAAAGAAATGTAAACCTAAAATTCATGAATCTATGACTATACCCCCACCTGGTTCTCCCTCCTCCATTGGACAGGGTAAGCCGTTGTGCCATTCCCTAGAAAAGATAAGGAAATCCTCTTTTAAATTTTTGTTTGAAGTGGGGAGGCACTGGATTAGCCTTACTTCGGGATACCTTGACTTGAGGTAATATCCCTGCCCCTTCAAATTGTGCAGATTGTATACCCAATTCACATCGTGGTAGGTCAAATTTAGGTTCATTCTCTCGTTTAAGACTTTTATACTCCCCAAGACCCTGAACATATTTGGGGCACACTGTGTGGGAGATAACCTAAAAAACCTAAGATAATTCCTAGTGATGGTACCCATGGGGATGGTTATCCCTCCCTCTATGAAGGCAATCATGGGAATGACCATCTCTCCATTTTTCTTATCACCAACCCACTCTCCCTGGACAGCATACCTCATGCCTACTGTTGGTGGGATCCTATACTTAGCCCTGAAACTTCTCATACCCTCCTCGGACTCAACCAAACTTTTGAACTTACACATTTTTATAAGAGGTTTCAAAGAAAAATTAACAAGTTTACAATGAAAGCTAAAAGGGTTTAAAAAGACTTACAGGTTTGGAAAAGGGTCCTTGGACAAATTTCTAATATTAGTAGACACACAAGGAGATGAAAGAGAGAGACAGGTTCAATGTATAAGCTCTAGAACTGTGTGATTGCAGAAAGTAAGAAAAAGAATTGATTCGGAAAGCTATTTATAGTGGCACAGAAGTTACAAGCGGCAAAGTTCCTACTCGTAAAACGAGACAAATCTCCCACTGTACGATTCATATCCTACCGTTAAACGTGGGGGACAAGGACGCCGCCGAAGTGTCAAGAGCGTGCCGTGAACAGGTAAAAAGATATATAGGAGGTCAGGAATACAAAATAGGACCTTAAACAAGAAGGGCTAAGGACATCAAAATCATCCTTTTCTCCTGAGGAGTCGAAAAGCAAGATTTTGAGGGGCTATTGTGGGAGTCATTTAATTAGGAGGTACTGTTAAGGTTGTACTAATTGGGCCCATGGCCCAATCCGAGGACATTGGACCATCCAAGGATGTTCAGATGAAATTATAAGGGGAACGGAATAAAGAGAAGAGTAGAGATAATAAGAGATAAGTCCAACGAGTGTTCGAGGAGAAAAGCCATCTCGGTATTTAGTGTCCGAGGTCAGTAAGAGTGTCATATCACCATGGACCTTCTTCAAAGTTACATCACAAGTAGGGGTTGGACATTGGACAAGGGGTAGAAAAAGGAAAAGGGCAGCCTTACAGCTACTAGTTGATGGTTCTGGGAGGTGGTGGATGGGATAGAAAGGAGTTCCCTGAATCTAACCTACACGTGTGTGGTAGGGATGATACTAAGATTGTAGTATATAACATAGGAAGATGTACCAAAATAGAGAGGGAAAAAAATCAAGTAACTTGGGAAGAAGACTTCGAACTCTTGTATGATCTTATTTGTTTAACAAGTTCAATATAATATAAACCCATCGAGTTACTCCAAGGACAGATTTTCTCATCTTACGTGTGTCTTACAATCTTAAATTACCAAATTTAATTGTTGTTCTTCTGAAATAGATCTAGTTCTTTCATCCACGCTCTACAAATTTATTGTTTGGGCCGCTTGGGTTAGAATCCAATCCTATTTTGGGCCTAATCCCATTTCAGTCCCTACATTAATGATTTGTATTTTTTATCATGTTAAGAGGGAAAAATGTTTCACTGTTCACCAAACTCTCCATCCTTAATATTTGATTGCAGATTTTTTTTTTTTTTTTTTTTTTTTTGAGAAAATTTTGAGAAGAATTCGAATGCTTGGAAATGGGGAAAAAAAAGTAAGAAGAATTAGTGAACATTTTATTGATGTTCAAACTTTATATATATATATATATATATATAAGATAGAATTTCTACTCTAGCCTAATCTAAATGTATATGTGTATGAAGCTCCCTCTTGAAGACTTGAACCCTGATCCTTGCCCCTTACACCCCACAAGCACTTAAAGTAACAATGGTTTTTTTTTTTTTTTACCAAGAAGATATAAGTATCGTCACCCCCACAATATCATGATATCAATAGTACTATATCAAAAGCAAGTACACATTATTTATTCATAAAGGTTATATATTTCAAAAGGAATTTGGACCATTATTATTAAACTATATATATTATAATATACACATAGAAATGTATATATAGGAAATATTGTTAGACAAATAGTATGATAAAATCCAGGATATATATGGCCTGTTTGGTATAGTACCCTTACGTATTAATTGTCAAAAAAAATGATAATGTGAGGATCATCTATTTGGAGTCTGGACTATTAAGATTCATAGGCTGATATTCAATTTTTTCACACAATAATATAAATATTCAATGGATTTAAAAACCTATCATATGAGAGAAAACAAAGTGAAAGTTATATCATAATTTTTTCATAGTAAGAGTGTGACTTTTTCTGGTTTTTATATAATATTTATTTTCCTTCAATGTAACTTAATAATAAGCATTTTAATATACTAATTAGCAAATTGGAAGATGTCTACTAGAAAAGAGTGGTGAGATTAAAAAAGGAGGTTTTTGGTAATGTTCATGGAACTCACCTCACGTGACCCAACACGTTATTAACATTGTGTATGTTCCTCCAATATAAAGTCACAAGTTGTAGAAAAATCAAGTTCTAAAAGGTCATGTCATTTAGTAATGAGAGATTTTCCTTTAGACTAGGACGACATGTTGTTGAGAGAGCCTTAATTTTTGTGGAAAAAACAACACGCTGTTTGTCTACATCTGTCTTTAATCTTCGTTTCTTGTACTGCTTTAACAAATTTCCAAAAAGGTTTACTAGTGAGTAATGCATTTGAAAGTGAGACTTGCAAATATGCAAGTGTGGGTTTTGGTTGAACCCAGGAATACTTTAAAAGTTTCTAATGGATATGGAAAATATTGGTAAGGTCCTACTGTAAAATTAAAGGCATGATAATAGAACACAAATAATCAATAAATATATAAGGTTTAGGGTCATACCTCAAAAAATTATGAGTAAACCCAAATAGATTACCTATAGCAACAAACATAGATCTCTAGAAGAATGAGATCTATGGTTTTACTTTCATTTAACGTTAAGAGCGGAGAAAGGGCCTAGCCTTATGTACACTAAATATCCACCCATTATTTTTGATGTTTTTGATTGATATTAATATTTTTGAAGTGGTCCATTTTCTTTTAACTATTATTATTATGCTTTATATTTTCCTTTTTTTCCGTACAACTAAATATTTTTTTCAAATTTCTCATTCTTCGAATTAGACCAAAGTTGATTGAATTAGACCAAAGTGGATGGAAATGGACCAAAGTGCTAATGTTGCTCAACATGCGTGTAGCAAAAAAAAAAAAATAGTATTCAAATTTTAGATATTATATTCTTCAAAAAAAAAAAACTTTAAAATATTTTATATAGATATAATCATCACAATACAATCCCTGTTTGTCCTTCATTTTTGTTTTCCTTTCTACACTTCTTGGGCCGGCATTCTCTCTATTCTAGTCGGGCCTCAATTCCTTTTATGAATGAGTTAGGGGATTTGGACCACAACATTCTCTAGTTGGACAAACTTATACCAAAGTGGTGAATTCAAGTTAATTCAACTTGTAAAATTTTTTGATGGTTGAATAAGAGATTTAAAGTTCAATTTCCACCTATACCAAAAACTGATTGGTGTCTTAGTCTGATAATAAAGAGTTATTATCGTGAGTGAACGTCATAGATTGAAACTCTCTCTCTCTCTCAAAAAAAAAAAAAAAAAAAAACTTGTACCCAAGAGAGGGTAGAAATATAAAACAAGAGTTAGAACGATTCATGGACCAGGTTTGCGGTACCATTAATCCACCTCAATTTATCATGACATATGAAGGTACAAGGGGCCACTAGTTTTTAGCTTCTCTTCTTAAAAATGTATGACTTTGTACCTACACGTAGTAGTAAAAAAATAGAAGCAGCAAGAGCATTGATTTCCCCAACCAATTTGCTATATCTTTTACACAAATACTGCACTTCAAGTCTTCACTCTTCAACAGCCCCCCAGTGAAATTAATTTTCGCACGATATCTAATATACCAGTTTTTAGCTGTGAAAAAACATATTAGCTACCACAAATATATCTAACATTTTGTTGAATATTTCGATTGCATTGGAGAAGCTTGCTTGTGACATCCAATCCTACCTAATTTTATCATGCACTAGTCATGCTTTTATTGCTTCTTCCAACACCGCCATAGCTCAAAAATATCCTTGATCTCCAATAGATAAATTCCACCCCCCCCCCCCCAAAAAAAAAACCAACAAGGTAACTATTACAAAGGCATTGAAATGTAAGCATTGTGACATGCTCGGAAATGCACTAAACAATTGGTCTTAAAAAGGCAAAGTAAACCCTTGAGCCAACCGAAGGATTGCAATTTTGTGCAATTATTTTTATTATGGAATGAATCAATCATTTACTACTTTGATATCATATTAAACAAAATGGCAACATCATCTAATCTAGAATTTTGTGCAATTATTTTTATTATGGAATAATCAATCTTATTAAATAAATGGCAGCATCATCTAATCTAGAATTTTCTTTTCAAAAAATCTATTCTAGAATTTCAAGATCCAAATAAATAATTCTTGTACTATGAAATTAAAAAAAAAATTAAGTGTTTGATTTTTTTTTTTAAAGTATTTGAAAGAATTTTTTTATTATTAAGAAGAGCTAGTTTCTAAAACCTAAACCCTAAACCCCCTCAAAAAAGAAAAGAAAAGAAAAAAAGAAGAGCTAGTATTAAGAAATTATAATAACTTATTCATTTCTACAGTCAAATTTATCAGGACACCTATGGTTTAAAACCGAAATAACCAATGGTTTTATACTATTACACCTTGCATCTTGAAAAATGAGTCCATTATAGGGATTCTTACGATAAGATACTTAAGAGATGGATGAGATAGATTCAAGCAAGAAAGACCTTAGAAAAACGCCAACATACTAGGTAGTCATACATCCAAAAATGTTAATGATAAATTCTCACATAAAACGCTAAGAATTCTATAAATTCAACTTTTAATTCTTGTGGATCGGGTTAATTGCTTCCCCAGATAAAACATAGAGCCAAAAGAAACCAAGGACTAGCATTGAAGAGCTTTAGCAATCAAATGTACTAAATAAACAAATACAACATTGCATTGTACATATTCATAATAGACCAAAAAAGACACGATGGATATATAAATTGTCGTAAGATTTTTGTCTTCCTAAATCCTATCACTATCCTTTTGAAATTATATTTTTGTCCTCAAAGACAAGTGAGGGTGAATAATGCCAGCCATTTTAAGTTCACATATGAAAAAAAAAAAAAAAAAAAAAAAAAAAAAAAAAAAAAAAAAAAAATCTAATAAGTGGGGAAAACTCAGGTGTAAACTTTTTCACCAAAGAAGGAAGCTACATGATGTGAAAAAGGCTATTATTTATAATCCCATCAGCAATTTTTTTTTTTTTTTAAGTCATGGGCCGCACTCAAAGCCCATCAACAGAAGTTCTTGAACTAGGCTTTTGCAAGCCCTTCCTGTATCAACTCTAATAAGTGGGCCCATCAACAGAATTTCCACCTAGTATGAACGCGGTTTGCTTTCGGTGCAGTGGGGGCCATTGCCATTGCCATTGGTGTTTTGTCTGATTTTGATTATTGATGCAAGTTGGAAAAATATGTATATTTTTTTTTGGTTCGCATCGTTGTATTCCACTACTACGTGTTATTATACTAACTAAGAGCTCACTGTCATCGAAGCACACAAAGAGTCAAACAGCATATTCCCATCCCTTATCACAGGTCACAGATCCTTCTGCTCTCAGTTCTCTGTTCTCACAAAGACAGCTTTAGCATTCATTCAAGAAATGGCGGGCAAGCTAGCACTACAAGAGGTTGCGCTCATCTGGGGTGTCAAAGACGAGATCAACAAACTCAAGGAGACAGTTTCCACAATCAGTGCTGTGATTTTGGATGCAGAGGCGAAGCAACGCGACAGTGAAGAGATCAAACTGTGGCTGAAAAGGCCTAAGGATGCCATGTGTGATGCAGATGACTTGCTGGATGAAATCTCCACTGAGGCCTTGCGACGGGAAGTGATGGCCCGTGACAAGAAGGCCAAAGAGGTACGCATCTTCTTTTCCAAGTCTAACCAGCTTGTATATGGTGTTAGAATGGGTCATAAGGTTAAGGAGATGAGGGAGTGGCTAGTTGCTATAGCTGCGGACAGGCAGTTTCACTTGGATGAGATATATGGTGTCTACAAAAATTTGAGAAATTTCTCTTGTAGACAATTGAGAAAGTTACATTTTGTTTTTGCAACATCCTTGGAGCTTCACTTCCAGAATAGTGATTAGAGTTCAATTTTATCTGTTCCTTTCTAATTCTCATACTAGATTCATATACTTTATCCTTTTACTCTTTCTTTTGAGAAGATATATAAGAAAAACATATTTCAAATGACACCCCAAGTGGAAAAGCTGAGACAAAGGGAGAGTTGGAAGGTGTTTTTTTTGGGGGGGATAAAAATAGGCATGGAGTATTAAAAAATGAAATGAACATAACATGAGGATAACAATTACAAAACAGCAGTCAAGGCCGAAGTTACTGAAGAGTGACAGTCCAAGTGCCTATATGAACAAGTGTGAACTGATGAAATACCATTTTAAGGCCCTGCCTATAACAAACTCCATTTCAAACTATCTCTTTGGATCATAACAACCTTCATTCTTATCCAGACCACTAGTCCCCTCACTTTTGGCATTCGTGGAACTCCCTCCACCTGAAGCCAGAGAAATTGCCCACAAATTTAATTAGTTTTCTACCATATCAAGAGAACAGTAATTAAATTTAAATGAGAAAGAAGACTCGTGTATGTATGTTACATTACCACTAGGAGTGGGAATAGGACTACCATCACTTTGATTAGAACTCCATCCCAATTGGTAGAAAACTTGAGCTTCTAGTGAAGTAGGATCCAAGTGTAGAAGAGCTACATTCATGACCATGCAAACAAATCAAATCAGTGTCAAATATTAGCCACTTTTAGTAACATTCATCATTCTTTAAAACCAAAACAACTATATAGCACTCACCATTCACTTCTTATATTGAATTTCATAAAAAGCTATTAGCTAGAACAAAACAACTTTTATAGCTGAATGCATAACGGGACACTAGGAGACATTAGCAGGGGCATGGCGAACAGAATGCAGGCCCAAAGCAAGTGTTACATTAATTTGTAGTCCTAATTCAGGATCATTACGTTCTCTAATGTTGACACACAAGCACTTCTTATTGTCCTTTAGGACTTGCTTGAGACCACTGCAACAATCTGGTGTAGGTACATTAACAAGGTGAAAATGACCTATCAAGTAATACCAGCCTTCTACTAATATGTTCATGAGAGTAAGCTATATACACATTTGTTCTAACTTTGTATTTAGCTTGAATAACATAATATGTCTTAAGTGTTTCAGTTATGTAATGTCTATTAGTAGCAACTTTTTAAATTTGTATTTACATTAGTTAGATTATATTTCATTATGCTGCCTTATGCTTTTTTCTTTTAATTGTAAATATGTGAGGGTATACCATTGTGGCTCTGTGAATTTCAAAGCAGAAAGGTTGTGTATAATTGCTTGGCTGAACTTGGAACTTGATGCTTAAGATAGGCATATATGAGTAACTCCATCTTTGAGACTTCATTAAGTTTTATGTCTCCCCTATTTTGGATAAAAACAATGCTACGTCCACAACATTTTCACAACAAATCATAAATGGTAAGTTGTTATTGGTTTTAATTTGAACATACAACTTATAAAATTATTTTTTTGCTCACCCGTAACAACCGATAACAATCTTAAATTTAGAATTTGTTGTGAAAATTTTGTGGACATAGCATTTCTCATAACATTTCACTTTGGATAATGAATCAAAGGAACATATTGGACCCATATCTTTCCACTTAATCCTTTTTATATATATTTATTCTAGAGTTAATTTAAAATTATTTATTTTTATGATGGATAGATTTACAATAACAGCCAAGTCACATATATTTATATGAAATTTTCTTGTGTACTACTCGGGTTAGAAGCTAGTATATTATCAATCCTTTGGACTATCTTTTCGGGTCCAAATTTCAATTTTTCTCTTTTTGGTTTTTTAGAAGTAAATTAAATTCTGACCCAAATTTTATTTAGTTTTCTTCTCCCGTTTTCTTGGCTAATTTGTTAAAATTTAAAATTTGCATTCGGCTTACGTGTCCAATGCAAGCAAGGCCCAATTCTCTTTGGGCTTGTCACACATATATTAATTGTAACATTAATTTTTTTTTAAAAAAAATTCAGTAGGGATGGTGCTGAAGCGATATGTCGAATTCCATTAAGCCACAGACATGTTAGGAGTGGAATGTATACACGGTAAAGTCAGGATATCATGTTGCAAGACAAATTCTTAGAACAGAGAATTGGTCCGAGTGCTCCACGGGCTCCAGTGGCAATGAAGTGTGGACTAAGCTATGGGGTTTAAAGGTTCCAAATAAGATCAAAGTCTTTGGATGGAGGAGGGCATGTCAAAATATTCTGCCAACACGGGTGAACCTGGCTCGTCTGAGAATTATTGTTGATGACAATTGTGAGTTATGCAAGATGGCTCTGGAAACAGGACTTCGTGTTCTGTGGGAATGTAAATGTCTTCTTCATGGTCTTAGGTGGGGATCCATTAGCTGTGTTAAGTGGGGAGGCAATGCTTTAGCCCACTCTAGCTCGTTTTGCTAGTAATGTGTCTGAGAATATTGTTTGGATGGAGGTTTCTCCTCCACCAGCTATGGATGCTTAGTATCATGATTCCTTATTATCCTATTGAACGAAGCTTTTTCCTTATTAAAAAAAAAAAAAAGTTGTCGGAGCAATTTTCTTTTCACATGCTTAAGAACACCTGTGTAAATTACCATTTTAATTACAAAGGTTAATTACCAAAGTAAATTCTTGATTGACATTTTATGTCATTGTACAATACCCAATTTTGTTTCTTCTTATTCAAGCATGCACGTGTTACAGTCTAGCATGCTATCATTATTCTTTCCAAAGCACACATGCGTAACAATATAATAATCACACAACATGTGATAAAGTGCATAATTATAGATTACATAAGGGATTAATTCCAAAAAATTTGAACTAATCTCAAACATCAATGCACCATGAATTATTTCACTCTTGTCATTGCATGTGATAATAGATTCCCAAAAGCATAAAATTTATATTTTAAACTTGGCATGCTTCCACAACTTAAACACACATGGGAACAATTCACTAGGCATGTTATTATTTCACAAAATTGTTTTGTTGTGACTTGTGATATTTAACGCTGTGTATATACAATATTTCACTAAGAAATAATCATGGAAATAAATAATTTTAAAAACTAAAATTAATTCCATAGGATTGGAAAATGCCACAACATCTCATGATATTCATAAAACACCAAGCAATTTCCTTGTATTTCAATCATACAAATATTTGCAAACACCAAACATATTATGTTTTAAAGATCAAAACATATGCCACTTGGACATTTCAAACATAAACTGGTTATATATTGGTGCGTATATGTATTTATTACTATTATTTTGGTCTCAAATCAGTAGGTAACGTTTCTAAATGAACTACAATATTTACTATTTACTCTGTTTCCGTTGCACGTGGTACTAAAGCCAACTTTTGGCCTGAGAGTTAAAAAAGAAAAAGAAGAGTACCCTTTACCTATCATGTTAAAACAACGAAGTTATGAAATTTTAAATGGCTGCCAATGTTTCAGTCCGTCTGAATATTTTTGCTTATATCTCATGGCACACTAAGAGGTTTACTACACAACATATAATAATTTGGGGGTTCGAATCACTTAGAATCAAAATCTAACATTTTATAGTCGTCATTATAGAGACAGAGAGACACATAACAGTTGTTGTTGCGATGTTTGTGCACTTAGGATTTTGTACCAAGCTACTTCTGGTTTATCTAAGCATGGATTGAAGAACTCTACAAAGCTACACAATCAAAATGGTTGTTGCGGAGTTAGTCACATATAAGAGATTCGTGCAAAGAAGAAGTTTTCTACAAGATCAAGTGTAATTAGAGGATTGGAACTAAACTTCCTGTATAGATCAATAGATTATTCACTTGGTGAGGTTTTTATTGCGAGGGTTTTTCCTATCGTGATCAAATCATCATGTCAAACTTATTTTTCGCTATACTCTATTTAGTTTGGTGATTTGATTGTGTCATAACTGAATTTGTAATTCAAACTAATTAATCAAGGATAATAGGATAATTAACTTGGTCAATCTATAACCCAACAAAAACCAAAGCTTTTGATAAGCCATTTTGGTACACAAACACAGACCAAACTAGCATTATAGTATAACAACTTATTACTCAAACAATATACGTATCAGTGCAAACAGTTATGTATACATTACCCGGAACATGACAAATTATTGGAAGTAAAGGCTTGAAAATTGGAAACTTAAAAAAGGTTAACAAGAATGTCATACATCATATTGAACCCATGGACAAATGAAAAGAACATATAGGAACCCCTCAACCCCGAAGCCATGGACACACAGCAGCAGATGAAGCGTTCATTTATTAGCTTGCACTCAGGGGAGGATAAACTTGGAGCTTACACCCACCCATCATTTGCAACTGCCGAAGCTCCCCTGCCAAAGTTCTAGAGGGATATAAGACTTCCACCTGCAAGTCAGTCAAGCACCATAGTTCTTCAGGGAGCGTATCCAAATACTTACAATTGTCGATGACCAAGTGTTGAAGCCTTGGCATTGCACCTCTTTCTATTTTCCAATGCGTAATCTCCAAAGTTTCCATTTTAAAGACCTCCAGTTGAGGAAAACTGCTCCCATCGCAATTGAGGACCATCTGTACCGGATTGACTCCTCTTATTTTCAGTATTTCAAGATTAGTAAGGCTACCCAATGCTGTCACGACAGTTGGAGAAATGTTCATGCACAGTAAGGTTATCTTGGAGAGAGTCAACTGGAATGATTTTGCACTTGGAAGATCAAAAAGTCCATTAATTTTCAAAGTTTTCAGATGAGTTAAGGGACGGAGGTTTGACAATAACGTTGACTCCACCCCGCTTGAAGAATGTAATCCTAACTTTTTCAAATTAGGAAATCTGGCCTTGGCAAGGAGGCTCTCAGTGTCTTGATTTATAGCTATACCAGTAAGGACTTGAAGATTCGGTAAAGCTTTTGTGTTTGTTCTAGGTAGAGATGTTGGGCCACCCAGGTACAAATGCTTTAATTTTTGTAACCTCCATAACTCTTTAGGTAAACAATGTATTTTAGATTTTCTCATGTCCAACGTCTCCAGATTCCAGAGGCTGCATATGGAAGTCGGCATGACATCAAGCTCACCAGGCTGAATCCTCAGGTACCTCACAAGGATTAGCTTCTCTATTTTCTTGGGAATCGAGCTAAGAGTCGCCATATTCCCAAGATCTACCACCCGAACCAACTTAAACGTTTCACAAACCCATTTCAAGTTGCTTTCATCATACAAAGTTACATCATCCCCCAAGCATAATAAAGAACGAGTATAAGAGGGCTCACAAGGATTTGAAGAAATGAATAGGCGGGTGGCACATTGGATGGAAAGTCTGCGGGATCTGCTAACGGACGTGACGTTATTTTTTGTACAAATGTCCAGAAACTTCTCTTCAACACTCTCTGTTATGCAGAAGTCTCGTAGAAGATCATGAATACGACATGTTTTGACTCTACCATCTGCCCTTCTCGTTGCCACTTGAATTAAGCTCCGATTAATGAGTTCCTCTAAGTACCATTCAGCAACATCCTCCACATTTCTGTTGTGAGTTTGCCGTATAAATCCCTCAGCTATCCACAGTTGGATTAGTCGCCTCACAGATATCTCAAAACCTTCTGGAAACACACCAAAATATAGAAAGCAAGGTTTCAAGTGCCGGGGTAAGTAGTTGTAGCTTAGAGCCAGTATGTCTGAGCAATTTGATGTTTCCTGATTAAGGTATGGAGTGACATTACCTTTCACCATTTTCCATATATGATTTGATTTCTCCTTCTTGGCCAAAAGACCCCCCAATACCACAATAGCTAGTGGTAAACCATGACAACTTGCCGCAATTTCTCTCCCTAGTTCTTCAAGTTGTGAAGGAAATGTAGCTCCTCGGAAAACCTTCTTAGAGAAGAGTTCCCAACTTTCCTCCTCGTTAAGAACTGGGAGTTCGTAAGGAGGAATATGGGGACTTGCATAATTGGCCACTTCTTTCATGCGGCTAGTGATCAATATTCTACTTCCTTTCGACTTGTCAGGAAATGCAGCACCTACCTCCTCCCAGACTGTATTGTCCCAGATGTCATCCAGGACTAGTAGGTACCTCTTTCCTGTCAAGCATCTAAATAGCCCTTTAGTCAATTCATCATCAGTGAAATCTTGCAAATCTTTACAATTGCTTTCGTATATTTTTGCCACCAAACTTCGTATTGAATCTCGCAATTTAGAGTCTTTTATAAGTTCCAACTGCTTGTACAGCGTCTCTTGGAATTCTGTATCATCCTTTTCCTTCATTTCTTCCAAGTGTGTGAATAGTGAGCAGTCTTCCAATTTATCTTTATCAGACCTATAATTAGCTTCTAAATTTTGGAATAATTCCTTGTGCAAGTCGTCTCTCAAGATCATCAACTTCAACTGTGACGTTGGCTTCACAGCCTTTAGAAATTCAAGCAACAGATCTCGGGTTTTGTATTTTTGAGATACATAAACCCACCCAAGCACATCGAAATGTTCTTGGACTTGATTGTTGTCGAAAATCTTTCTAGCAAGAGTGGTCTTACCTTGGCCACCCATGCCGATGATTGAAATGACGTCACGTCGAGAATGCCCTTCAACAAGCTGCTTCACCAATTTTTCTGTGTCTTCACGGAAGCCCACCACGTGATCTTTCTCGACAGCTCTCCTGCGCTTGTGCACTTCCTCCTCCGCTTCCTCATCTGCTACGGATTCAACTTCTGTGCTGTAGGAGCTCCAATCTTCTTTAATTTCCTCGATGGCATTTTTGATGCGCTCTATCTCTTTTCCAACGTCGTGAAGTGTGCTTAATTGGTTGCAGAGACAGATTAACTTCCTCACCTTACTTCTTTTCCTGTGCATTGCTGCATTTACGATGAATGTATCGATGACGTCCTCTGCCTCGTAGGCTACCTCCTTCAACGTGCCTTTCCCTTCAGCTGCAGCATCACGTTTTCCCTCAAACTTTTCAAGTTTGCGGTTGATCATGATCAGTTCGTTTTTAAGTGACCTGACTTGATCCTTCACCCCACCAAGCAACTTTGCTTCATCTGTGAGCAACTGATTCACGTTCTCTAAGAGGAAAGTCACAACACTGCCCACCACACTGTCCACCATATTTGCTTAACAATAGAAGAGTGGTGGGGTGTCTGGAAGCTATACTCTCGAACAACGAATGATTAAAATAGCAGCTATAATCCAAAAATGGAGCTTTTAATCCAAAGTAATAATCTCTACTTCAAAACCCCAAAAAAACCAATTAACACCAAAGCCCATGAATTGAGAACTAGTAGATCAGGAGTTGGTGACGAATATCTCAAGTTCAGGCCCATCTGGAGTGGCGCTGGCTTGGGCACTATCTATATTACACAGGACTTGGGGAGTAACGAAGGGGTTAAGAGGAGGAATTGGGGGCGTAAAGGCGACATTTTGCCCCGAACCGAAGTAAATCCAAGCAAAAAGAGTGGTAGCACTGGAGAGTCTTCTTATCTCCAATGGCCTCTCATCTAGAAAGGGAGAGAAGAGAGGACGGGCGGCTGAAAAGAGAGGAGATGGGCGGCTGATTGAGGAAGAGATGCTAGGGTTTAGATGCTTAGTTTTAAATAAAACCTAAAACGACCTCGTTTGAGTAATAGAAACTAAAAAAAAGGAAAATACGAAAATGCATTTTTGGTCTTTACATTTTGGGCCTATTCTTGATTTGGTCCCTAAATTGATTTAGCTCCTAGGTCAATCCCTTATTTTTAAAAATCGTTTTTAAAATAGTACTGCCGTCAACCCAATTACCAAATATACTGAAATGGCAAACAGAATACACTATTTGCTGACATAGCTAATAAAATAATAGTAAAAATATATATTTATCATTTTTTAGATGCCATGTCAGCATTTAAATTAATAAAAAAAAGTCAACTAAGAAATTTTAAAAAAAAAAAGTGAATTAAATTTTTTTAAAAAAAACCTTAAATCTAATTTAAACTAAAATCATTTCTTAAAAAATAAAAATTCATAATTCTTTTTGTTTTTGTTTTTGGTTAACCTCATCAGCTTAAAAAAAAAAAAAAATCTTTTACACTCTCTAGTCTCTACCACTAATCTCAAACTCCCCCTCTCTCTCTTCACCCTACACTCTCTACCCCACTAAGCTCACAAGCTCAGCCTGCTTCTCCACCAGGCGCTAAAGCTCACAAACTCACAAGCAAATCATGTCGTGAACGTCAGT